>NC_073384.1:74408721-74678721 GCF_028641065.1 Leucoraja erinaceus | reverse complement strand
TCGGGACGTCTCTTAGCGGCCCGTAACGCTAACGGCAGGTAATCGGGAAGCGCGGGAAGACTCGTGAAGTTTTTTCAACGTTGAAAAATGCCCACGGAGCCCTGAGTACCTACGAGTGGCTATTACCGTAATTCTCCAAGTTGGAATCAGGGGAAACTCGGGAGAACTCTTGAATTATCTCGTACAGTGGGACAGGCCCTTTAGTCTATCATTATATTTTTAAGTCGAGTTTCACGTCGATCAGTGAAGATGGTGCCGAGGACCCACACCAACCACAGGCTGCTTATTGAATTCTAATAGTGGGTGGCCCCACTTTCTCTCAGAGTCTGCACCTTTAATATGTTTTTATTATTTGAAAAGGCACATAATTTGAGGACTCGACCAATAAAAGGTTCCTATGTGCTCTAATTTGCAGTGATTGTTTTTGTGCAGGGTGACCAAGGTCAACAAACTAATCCACACAAAAGGGACCCAAGCAAATATAAAAGATTGCCCCCACTGGATGAAGATGAAGATGAAAACGATGATGAAGACGTTGGTAATGTCAAAGCCACAAGGAAGGCCCTTCGGGAACAGGTATTCTGCATCAGTACTTTAGTTTAGAGTTACAGAGCGGAAATAAGCCTTTCAGTCCATCGAGTCCGCCCCGACCAGCGACCCCCGCACACCAATATGATCCCACACACACTAGGGACAATTTACACTTATACTAAACCAATTCATCTATAAACCTGTACGTCTTTGGAGTGTGGGAGATAGCCGAAGATCTTGGAGAAAACCCACGCAGGTCACGGGGAGAATCTACAAACTCCGTACAGACAGCACCCGTAGTCAGGATCAAACCCGGAACTCCGTCGCTGCAAGCTCTGTAAGGCAGCAACTCTACCGCTGTGCCACCAGGCCACCCCTAATTATCTTTGAACATTGAACTTTGAATATTGGCCATTTTTTTTCTTCAAATATATCTTTGCGGCTTTACCCTGTTTCTTGGGTGAACTGGCCTGGTTTACAGTGAACAATACAACAGAAAGTTACTGAAGCCATATTGTCCTCATCAAATGCTGTAGTAACTCAGCGGGACAGGCGGCATCACTGGAGAAAAGCTATAGGTGACGTATCGGGTTGAGATTCTTCTTGTCCTCGTCAGTATTGAGGATGATGATTTTGCCAAAGTTTCCATTGACATGCTGATCTTCTGCCATCTTCTTGCTCCCCAGAGAGAACATTCTGCTTCCAATTAACTTGAGTTTGAGGGGAGGTTAACGATAAAGTTGATGGCATCAAGGAGTTCTGCTCACATGCAGGCAGCCCTGCAGCAGTCATCGATGCAGTAGAGAAAAGGTTAGGGGATGTTGCCAGTGTATTTTCGGAACAAGGACTGTTCAACGTAAGCATTAAAAGGCAGGCATCTAAATGTCCATGGCTACACCATTGACTTGAGGAAAGTTTGAGTAGTCAAAGGAGAAGTTGTTGAGGATGAGAACAAGTTCCGCCAGGCAGAGGAGAATGTTAGTAGAGGGGAACTCTTTTGATCTCTGTCCGAGACCTTCCCGGTGGGGAGTGGAGGAGTAAAGGGACTAGATGTGTTGGAAGGCACTGTAGATGCTGGTTTACATCAAAGATAGACACAAAATGCTGGAGTAACTCCGTGGGACAGGCAGCATCTCTGGGTAGAAGTAATGCGTGACGTTTTGGATCGAGACCCTTCCTCAGACTGAGAGGGTGGAAGGAGATGCAGAGATATGGAAGGGTAAAGTGAGACACCTCGGGTTTGATCACTATATTGGTTGCTGAATTAGCAGAGGGTTGGCAGAGAAGGTGAGATTGAACTGATTAAGGGAAGACAGTTGATAATGTGGCAGCAGTTGGAAATAGAAATGTTCAGAGAATGTAAATGTCCAGCAGGGGAGTCCATGAGGAAGGGGAACATTGAAGAAGGGTGAAGGGGGGTCATCATTGGGAGGCGAGGACTCCTTGCCAGAGAAGTGGCGTCGAAGGACGAGAAGCTGAAGCAAAGAAGTCAAAGCCAAATAGCCGAATGGAAACAAAGCCGAAACAACGCCAATGAACCGAAAGGCTGCGTTGCCCAAAAGCAAACTCACCGAATGGCCGCTCTGCCGAAAAGTCAAATAACGGACATGACGTCACCTGGGGGGCAGGACTTGTCAGCGATTGTTCCAGACCCCCGCGTCCATCACATCACTGGCTGGTGGAGACGGAAGGGTGGGGGTCATTTTCCCACACAAGCCATTGTTTGACTTTTCGGCAGAGCGGCCATTCGGTTAGTTGGCTTGTAGGCGGTGCAGCCTTTCCGTTAGGTGGCGTTTTGGCAGAACGGCCATTCGGTGAGTTTGCTTTTAGGTGATGCAGCCTTTCAGTCAGTTGGCTTTTAGGCGTCCCGCTCTTTCGGTTCGTTGGCGTTTCGGCTACGTTTCCATTCGGCTATTTGGCTTCGACTTCTTTGCTTTGGCTTTTCATCCTTCGACACCATGTCCGCACAGGCTATATTCTATGTCACAGCAAATAACATAGGAAGGCATGTACAATCAACAGATTATGTACCTGCTTTTCCAATAGAATTCATGTGTGTAGTAGTTGTATATATGGACTTCAGTAAGGCATCCGACAAGGTTCTGCATGGTAGGCTGCTCTGGAAAATGAGGTCCCATGGGATCCAAGCTGAATGGATAGAAAATTGGCTCCATGGAAGGAAGCAGAGTGTGATGGTGGAAGGTTGCTTCATTGACCGGAGGCATGTGACTAATGGTGTGCCTCAGGGTTCGGTGCTGGGCCCGTTACTGTTTGTCATCGACGTGAATGGTTTGGATGGGAACATACACGGGAAGATTAGAAAGTTTGTGGATGACACAAACGTGGGTGGCATTGCAGATAGTGAAGGCGGTTGTGAAAAATTGCAGCAGGATCTTGATCGATTGGCCAGGTGGGCTGAGGAATGGTTGATGGAATTTAATGTGAGGTGTTGCATTTTGGGAAGACTAACATGGGCAGGACCTACACAGTGAATGGAAAGGTCAGATAGCATCTCTGGAGAAAAGGAATAGGTGGCATTTCGGGTCGAGACTCTTCTTTACTGAGTTACTCCAGCATTTTGTGGCTCTCTTCGGTTCAAACCAGCATCTGTAGTTCCTGTCAATGCTTTTATTTTGATTCAGTCAATTCAAGTGACCAAGGAGACAACAATTGAAATGTGATATGAATATTAGTGAAAAGGTCAAATTAGTGGTTAAAATCACCGAAAAGGAGAGGTTTCTTAGTATAGAAGCTGGGAGAGTAAAGGAATGAAGATATATCTTGGCTTGGCATTAGTAAACACAGCAAAGCAAGGGCCCTCATCTTGTATAAAGCACTGACAAAACCTAAGGCAATATAGATACAAAATGCTGGAGTACCTCTGGGGGTCAGGCATCATTCATAGAGAGACGGATCAGGTGATGTTTCAGGTCGAGACCATTCTTCAGAATTAAGGCAACTCATTTTAAGGAAACATAGAAACATAGAAACATAGAAAATAGGTGCAGGAGTAGGCCATTCGGCCCTTCGAACCTGCACCGCCATTCGATATGATCATGGCTCAACATCCAACTCAGTATCCCATCCCTGCCTTCTCTCCATACCCCCTGATCCCTTTAGCCACAAAGGCCACATCTAACTCCCTCTTAAATATAGCCAATGAACTGGCCTCAACTACCTTCTGTGGCAGAGAATTCCACAGATTCACCACTCTCTGTGTAAAAAATGATTTTCTCATCTCGGTCCTAAAAGACTTCCCTCTTATCCTTAAACTGTGACCCCAGTTCTGGACTTCCCCAACATCGGGAATAATCTTCCTGCATCTAGCCTGTCCAACCCCTTCAGAATTTTGTAAGTTTCTATAAGATCCCCCCTCAATCTTCTAAATTCTAGCGTGTACAAGCCAAGTCTATCCAATCTTTCTTCATATGAAAGTCCTGCCATCCCAGGAATCAGTCTAGTGAACCTTCTCTGTACTCCCTTTATGGCAAGAATGTCTTTCCTCAGATTAGGAGACAAAAACTGTACGCAATACTCCAGATGTGGTCTCACCAAGACCCTGTACAACTGCAGTAGAACCTCCCTGCTCTTATACTCAAATCCTTTTGCTATGAATGCTAACATACCATTTGCTTTCTTCACTGCCTGCTGCACCTGCATGCCTATTTTCAATGACTGGTGTACCATGACACCCAGGTCTCGTTGCATCACTCTTTTTCCTAATCGGCCACCATTCAGATAATAGTCTACTTTCCTGTTTTTGCCACCAAAGTAGATAACCTCACATTTATCCACATTATACTGCATCTGCAATGCATTTGCCCACTCACCCAACCTATCCAAGTCACCTTGCAGCCTCCGAGCATCCTCCTCACAGCTAACACTGCCCCCCAGCTTCATGTCATCCGCAAACTTGGAGATGTTGCATTCAATTCCCTCATCCAGATCATTAATATATATTGTAAGTAGCTGGGGTCCCAGCACTGAGCCTTGCGGTACCCCACTAGTCACTGCCTGCCATTCTGAAAAGGACCCGTTTACTCCTACTCTTTGCTTCCTGTTTGCCAGCCAGTTCTCTATCCACATCAATACTGAAACCCCAACACCGTGTGCTTTAAGTTTGTATACTAATCTCTTATGTGGGACCTTGTCGAAAGCCTTCTAAAAGTCCAGATATAACACATCCACTGGTTCTCCTTATCCACTCTACTAGTTACATCCTCGAAAAATTCTATAAGATTCGTCAGACATGATTTATCTTTCATAAATCCATGCTGACTTTGTCCAATGAATTCACCACTTTCCAAATGTGCTGCTATCCCATCTTTAATAACTGACTCCAGAATTTTCTCACACACCGATGTTAGACTAACTGGTCTGTAATTCCCTGTTTTCTCTCTCCCTCCCTTTTTAAAAAAAAGTGGGGTTACATTAGCTACCCTCCAGTCCTCAGGAACTACTCCAGAATCTAAAGAGTTTCTGCAGCCGTTCAGTGACATCCCTGACCCTTGCACCAGGGAGGCGACATACCATCCTGGAGTCTCGTTTGCGGCCGCAGAAACGCCTATCTATTCCCCCTGACAATTGAATCGCCTATTACTATTGCCCTTCCACTCTTTCCCCCCTTCATGTGCCGCAGAGCCACCCATGGTGCCATGAACTTGGCTGCTGCTGCCTTCCCCTGATGAGCAATCTCCCTCAACAGTATCCAAAATGGTATACCTGTTTAGGAGGGAGATGACCGCAGGGGACTCCTGCACTACCTGCCTACTGCTTTGCTGGCTATTGGCCACCCGTTCCCCTTTCTGTCCTCTTACCTTTTACCTGCGGTGTGACCAACTCGCTGTACGTGCTATCCACGACTTTCTCAGCATCGTGGAAAGTGTTGTAATGTATTCAATCTATTTCTTGAAGTTGGCTTCATCCTTGGATATTACTCATTGATGATATAGTATTGTTAAACAATCATTTTGTGTGCCACATTACCATAATAACATGAAATCTATGTTTAAAAAACGCCAAATGTTATGGTCATAGAGCGATACAGCGTGAAAACAGGCCCTTCAGTCAGAATTGCCCACATCGGCCAACATGTCCCAGCTACACCAGCCTGCATTTGGTCCATATCCCACAAGTACTTGTCTTACTGTTCCTTAAACGTTGGGATAGTCCCAGCCTCAACTACCTCATCTGGCAGCTTGTTCCATACACCCACCACCCTTTGTGTGAAAAGGTTGACCCTCAGATTCCTATTAAATTGTTTCCCCTTCACCTTAAATAATAATAATAATAATAATAATAATAATAATAATAATAATAATAATAATAATAATCATAATAATAATAATATATTTTATTGTCATTGCACATGTGCAACGAGATTTAGTATGCAGCTCCAACCGATGTCAAAAAATAAATAAATAAATGAACTGTGCGACGTGACCAGGGGGGGGTGGGGGAGCTCAGCAGGGCCGGTTCAGAGCCGCTATAGCTCTGGGAATGAAGCTGTTTCTGAGTCTAGAGGTTCGGGCGTAGAAGGCCTTGTAACGTCTGCCGGATGGAAGTAGTTCGAACAGTCCATTACAAGGGTGTGATGAGTCATTATGGATGCTGACGGCCTTCCTGAGGCACCGTGTGTGGTAGATGCCCTCCAAGGCTGGTAGCTCTGTCCCAATGATCCTCTGCGCTCTGTGGACGACACGCTGAAGAGCTCTCCTCTCCGCCTCCGTGCAGCTGAGATACCACACAGAGATGCCATACGTTAATATGCTCTCTGTGGTGCAGCGGTAGAACATTGTCAGCAGCTGTTGGGGCAGACCAGTCTTTTTTAATGTCCTCAGGAAGAACAGTCGTTGCTGTGCCTTCTTGACCAGCGCAGCGGTGTTGGTGGACCATGTGAGGTCCTCTGAAATGTGTGTGCCCAGAAACTTAAAGCTGGACACTCTCTCCACACTTTCCCCGTAGATGGAGATTGGGGCGTATTCTCCATTGTGGGACCTCCTGAAGTCAATAATCAGCTCCTTGGTCTTGGAGGTGTTTAGTGACAAGTTGTTACGTGTGCACCAGTCCGCCAGGTTCTGCACCTCCGCCCTGTATTTTGTTTCATCACCGTTGGTGATCAGCCCAATCACTGTTGTGTCGTCTGCAAACTTCACGATGGTGTTGGTGTCGAATGCAGGAACACAGTCGTGTGTGAAGAGGGAGTAGAGCATGGGGCTTAGTACACAGCCCTGTGGTGTGCCGGTGCTCAGGGTGATAGTGGAGGACAGGTGCGGGCCCAGTCTCACAGCCTGCGGTCGCTCCGTCCTATGTCCTCTGGTCCTGGATTCCCATACTCTTGGCAAGAGACTCTGTGCTTCTACCAGATCTATCCCTCTCATGATTTTATACATCGCTATAAGATCACGCCTCATCCTCCTGCACTCATGGAATAGAGTCCCAGCCTACTCAACCTCTCCCTGTAGCTCACACCCTCTAGTCCTGGCAACATCCTCATAAACCGTCTCTGTATGTTTTCCTGCTTGACAAGAATTAGGCGATGTACCATCTATTTGAGATATCTTAAGACCTCCTTGTAATGTGATTCTTGCTCATTATTTAGCACTACCTGGAGATCTACAAGGACATGTACAGGCTGTGTAAGGCCTTGCGTTTGCACTACAAGGATTTACTGAGCAAGAAGGTCCAGAAGCAGCGGCAAGAGATCAAAGAACGTGATCTTCATTTCCAGCAGAAATCCGAGAAGCAGAAGATTGGACGGGTATGTATAAATAAAGAGCATTTTGCGGTGAGAACAGCCATGCTCATACTTTGCCATGTACTCTTTGAAAGGAATATTTCAATGAATTGTAGAGTTTTTAGTATTATTTAAGAATTAAATACTATGAAACCGCTGACCAACCTCTTGCTAATAACCTGCAGCAAAGTCAACATTCTGCAGTTGATGTCAATGTTTTGTCCTTAGAATTGTGCTTTAAATTGTCAATGGTTTCTGAGATGAGAAGTTCTCATGGAACATTTTCTGGTAAACCAGGTGGTTCTGGACCGCATTACAGCTTGTTAGGAAGGAACTGCGGATGCTGGTTGACACTGAAGATAGACATAAAAAGCTGGAGTAATTCAGTGGACAAGGCAGCATCTCTGGTGAGAAGGTGATGTTTCTGGTCGAGCCCCTCCTTCAGATTCTGGCAAAGCGTTGGGATGAAGCCAGTTTCTGGCAACAGGAGAAAATTACACTAGGTGTGATTTCTAGGAGCCCAAATCAAATTAGGAATCAGGCGTAGTATTCCTTTACTGGATCTTGAGCAAACCCTCTTATCGATTACTAGCTGGTACTAGGGAAAAAAGTTGTTCGGCACGGACTTGTAACCATATAACCATATAACAATTACAGCACGGAAACAGGCCATCTCGGCCCTACCAAAAAAAAAAGTTGTTTCACACGGACTTGTAGGGCCGAGATGGCCTGTTTCCGTGCTGTAATTGTTATATGGTTATATGGTTACAAGTCCGTGCCGAACAACTTTTTTCCCTTAGTCCCACCTGCCTGCACTCATACCATAACCCTCCATTCCCTTCTCATCCATATGCCTATCCAATTTATTTTTAAATGATACCAACGAACATGCCGCCACCACTTCCACTGGAAGCTCATTCCACACCGCTACCACTCTCTGAGTAAAGAAGTTCTCCCTCATGTTACCCCTAAACTTCTGTCCCTTAATTCTGAAGTCATGTTCTCTTGTTTGAATCTTCCCTATTCTCAAAGGGAAAAGCTTGTCCACATCAACTCTGTCTATCTCTCTCATCATTTTAAAGACCTCTATCAAGTCCCCCAATTTTCCGGTGGGCGGCGCGGCTCTGGCCAGCAGCGGCCTCTGCAGTCTGTCCGCGTTTTATTATTTTCTGTCTATGTTTTTATGTAGTTTTTGTTATTTTTATGTTGGGGTGTGTGTGTGTGGGGGGGGGGTGGGGGTGGGGTGGGAGGGGGGGGGGAAACTTTTTAAATCTCTCCCTGTACGGGAGACCCGACCTTTTCTCGTCGGGTTTCCGTTGTCGTTGGGGCCGCAACGTGGAGCGACCTACAACAGGAAGAAGCCGGGGACTCTGGTGCCCTACTCACCTTCGTGGAGCTGGCCGAGTCCGGAGCGGGTGGAGCGGTGGAGGAGCGCTGCTGCTGCTGCTGCTGCTGCGGCCCGACCGGAGAGTTGGAGGCTCCAACTGCGGGTCTGTGGACGGCGGCACCGGGAGCCCGTGGCTCCCTGGAGGGAGACCGCTTTTCGGGGCTCCTGCAACGGCGACTTCTCCCGCCCGAGTTGCGGGGTTGAAGAGCTCCTGGAGCGGGGCCTAACATCACCGCCCCGCGCGGCTTGGAATGGCCGCGGGACTCTGCGAGCGCACGCCGGGGGCTCTAACACCAAGACCCGGTGTGCGACCTCGCACCACCCGGCGTGGCTTTAATGGCCGCGGGACAATCGCCATCGCCAGCCGGGGGCTTTGACTTTGACTCTGACATCGGGGGGGGGGAGGGGGGGGGGGAGAGTGCAGTGGAGAAATAAGTTTATTTGGCCTTCCATCACAGCAATGTGGTGGATGTTTATGTAAATTATGTTGTGTCTTGGGTCTATGTGTTTGTAATGTATGGCTGCAGAAACGGCATTTCGTTTGGATCTCAAGGGGTCCAAATGACAATAAATGTATCTTATCTTATCTTATCTTATCTTAACCTTCTGCGCTCCAGAGAATAAAGACCTAACTTATTCAACCTTTCTCTGTAACTTAGTTGTTGAAACCCAGGCAACATTCTAGTAAATCTCCTCTGTACTCTCTCTATTTTGTTGACATCCTTCCTATAATTGGGCAACCAAAATTGTACACCATACTCCAGATTTGGCCTCACCAATGCCTTGTACAATTTTAACATTACATCCCAGCTTCTATACTCAATGCTCTGATTTATAAAGGCTAGCATACCAAAAGCTTTCTTTACCACCCTATCTATATGAGATTCCACCTTCAAGGAACTACGCACGATTATTCCCAGATCCCTCTGTTCAACTGTATTCTTCAATTCCCTACCATTTACCATGTACGTCCTATTTTGATTTGTCCTGCCAAGGTGTAGCACCTCACATTTATCAGCATTAAACTCCATCTGCAGGTTAGTTTTTTAGTTTAGAGATACAACGTGGAAAAAGGCCCTTTGGCCCACCAAGTCTGCACCAACCAGCGATCCCTGCACATTAATACTATCCTACACATAATAGGGACAATTTACATTTACACCAAGCCAATTAACTTACAATTGCGGGGATCGCTGGTCGGTGTGGACTCGGTGGGCTGGAGGGCCTGTTTCCGTGTTGTATCTCTAAACTAAACTAAACTAAGTCCATACACTTAACGACTCGTAGAGGAGGTTTGGAAACAAGCAGAAGCTTGGCTGGACCACCAGACACGTACCTTGTAAGAGTCGCAAGTCACGAAATTGTAACGTGTACCAGCAACTGATCAATGAAATTCTTCCTTGGTGCAACTTTTTTTTTTTTTTTTTTTTTTTTAAATCAAAAGATTTATTCAATTATTAAAAAATAATATTTACACAACAATAAAACAAGCCAGAACCCACCACCATAATACAATACAAACATATATCCGTAATAAACTACTATACAACTATGATACAATCCTTATTGAGGATACATTCAACACCCTGCGGAGCCCAGCAGTCCCGGAACTCCCTCAGGGTGCCCACATACAGGGCATATTCCCTTTCTAACAGTACCCGGGCACGGACGTAACCCCGGAAAAGGGGCAGGCAGCCGGCACGGGTAGAGCCCTCCGCCGCCTGGCGCCGTGACTCGCGGATGGCCAGCTTGGCCAGGCCCAGGAGCAACCCAACCAGGACATTACTTGGTGCAGCTTAGCAGGCCCGTTAATGTAATAAATATACAATAATCAATGATATATTAAACTAATACCAGTAATACCAGGTAACCATAATAGTGTAGAACTGCAATCCTTAGTACAACCAAAAATACAGTCCATAGAAGATCAAGTTGCTGAGGTAGTGGTTAGTGTTGTGCAGCGTTTTCAAGAGGCTGATAGTTGCTGGGTAGAACCTGTTCTTGAACCTTCTGGCCATGGCTTTCAGTCCCTTCTTCCCTTGTTTTGGTACCATTCAATCAGGTGATCAATTTTCCTCCTCTACTCCTGCTCCACCTCATCCAGGATGGCACGTTGGCGCAGCGGTAGAGCGCTGCCTTAGAGCGCCAGAGTTCGATCCTGACTACAGGTGCTGTTTATTTTAGTTTAGTCTAGAGATACAGTGCGGAAACCAGGCCCTTCGGCCCACTGAGCCCGCTCCGACCACGATGCCCGCACATTAACACTATCCTACACACACTAGGGGCAATTTACAATTTTACCAAAGCCAATTAACCTACAAACCTGTACGTCTTTGGAGTGTGGGAAGAAACCGAAGATCTCGGAGCAAACCCACGCAAGTCACGGGGAGAAAGTACAAACTCTGTACAGACACCACCCGTAGCCAATCTGTCTGTACATAGTTTGTACGTTTTCCTTGTGATCGTGTGGGTTTTCTCTGGGTGTAAGTTCTTAAGTTCTACGGCTTCCGTTAAATTATAAATTGTCCCTAGTGTGTTGGATAGTGCTAATGTACGGGGTGATTACTAGTCAACGCGTATGGGTCAGTGAACTGAAGGGTCTGTTTCTACGCTGTATCTATGAAGTCTAAAGTACTCTGACTCATCACTGTAAATCAGAGATAGACACAAAATGCTGGAGTAACTCAGCGGGACAGGCAGTGGGACAGAAGGAATTCCTTCTCTCCAGAGATGCTACCCGTCCCGCAAAGTTACTCCAGCGTTTTGTGTCTATCTTGTGGTTTAAACCAACATCTGCAGTTCCTTCTTGCTGTAAATCAGAGACTGGGTTCCCTGCAGTGTGAATCCTGTAACCCCAAAGTCTTTCTGTCATCTGGTATGTACAAGTCGGGTGGGTGCTGGACTTCTTTCTGCCCACATCCACAATGTGGGAATTATTGGGGTTGATACTGGCAAAAGTCAAGTGGAAACAACAAATAAATGGCACATTTATAGCTCATTTTACACAGCATCTGATTTCCTCTGAAAATCAATGAGGAACAACCTGCTTTGAAACAGACTGCTATTTTTCTATGAGCCATAATTGGATCAATATCCACTTGAAATCAATTGTGATCCATTGTTTGTATGTGTTAAAATATATTAGGTATAAATCCAGCAGAGGGTGCCAGTCACTAAGATAAGGTTACAGTTACACAGGTGCAGTTTGAGTTTAGTATATTGTCACGTGCACCGAGGTTCAGTGAGAAGCTTTTGTTGCGTGTTATCCAATCAGCGGAAAGACAATACATGATTACAATCGAGCCATTTACAGTGCATAGATACATGATAAGGGAATAACATTTAGTGCAAGGTAAAGCCAGTAAAGTCCGATTAAGGATCGTCTGAGGGTCAACACTACTCTCTGGTTGTGGTAGGATAATTCAGTTGCCTGATAACAGCTGGGATGAAACTCTCCCTAAATCTGGAGGTGTGTGTTTTCACACTTCTATACGTTTTGCCCGATGGGAGAGGGGAGAAGAGGGAGTGGCCAGGGTGTGACTAGTCCTTGATTATGCTGCTGGCCTTGCCAAGGCAGCGTGAGGTATAAATGGAGTCAATGGAGGGAAACGATATAATTCACATAGTTAACTTAACTTGTAATTACAGGATTTATGAAAGGGGTACGTTCATGGAAGAGATTTAATTGAGCTGATTATTGTGAATCGAAAAGGTATTTTGTGTTAATTTTCTATGAGTGATTTGTGTTCCAGAGATTAAATTAACTGCAGACCAACAGATATGCGACAAAGAAGACAAGGGGAAGGATAGGAAGACAAAATAGCTGGAGTAACTCAGCAGGTGGAACAGCATCTCTGGAGAAAAGGAAAAGGTGACGTTTCAGGTCGAGACCCTTCTTCAGACTGAAGAAAGGTCTCAACACGAAACATCACTTATTCCGTCTCTCCAGAGATGCTGCCTGTCCCGCTGAGTTTCTCCAGCTTTTTGTGTCTATCTTCGGTTTAAACCAGCATCTACAGTTCCTTGCAGTGAGGGGAGCAGAGAGGATCATTGGCGTCTCCCTACCTTCGGTACAAGAACTGTTCCAGAGCCGCTGTCTGAAAAAAGCACTGAGAATAGCTAAGGATAGACTGCACCCCCTCCACACACACCTGGATCTCCTGCCATCAGGCAAGAGATACCGTAGCATCAAAGCCCGGTCAACCAGATTGCTAAACAGCTTCCTGCCACAGGCTGTGAGGCTGCTAAAGTCATTCCTCCTGATTCTGCTGCTTTGCACTGACAATTTAATAACTCTGCCACTGGCCACTTAAATCAGCTGCCCTGGATATTTTATGACTTTTGACTGTATTTTAATGTTGCTGTTTTTTACCTGCACTTTTTAACTATTCGTACTGTTTTATCAGGGACTGGATTGTTTTTATTGTTATTATGTGTGAAATGTTCAAGTTATATCTGCGATGCTCCGGTATTCCCTGGGAAATGTCTTCTCATTTTACACTGTACAATTGTTGCTTTGCAAGATGACAATAAAGGTTGATTGATTGATACATATAAGGGGAACTAACGTGTTTAAAATAAACATCACCCTACTTTGTGCAGCACTTTGATAATTCATCTTCTTAAATTGTGCCCTGTTCATGGGGTTATAGAACCTTTGCTTCAACTCCAGTATTGTGGGCTCTTCCTTTAATGTTTTCTTCAGTTTAGTTCAGTTCAGTTTAGTTTATTGTCACGTGTACCAAGGTACAGTGAAAGACTTTTGTTGCGTGCTAACCAGTCAGCGGTAAGTCAATGCACAATTACAATCAGGAGACAGAGGGGATGCAAGGGTTGAAATGAGAGAAATCAATTATCATACCGCTGGGTTGTAAACTGCCCAAACAAAATAAGAGGTGCTGTTCCTCCAATTTGTGTTTGGCCTCACTCTGACAGTGGAGGAGGCCCAGGGCAGAAAGGTCAGTGTGGGAATGAGAAGGGGAGTTAAAGTGTTTGGCAACCAGGTAGGTGATCGCGTATGCCAAGGCTAGAACAGTGAATACTGTGAGGTTGGAGGAGGTGCAGGTGAACCTTTCCCTCACCTGAAAGGACTGTCGGGTCCCTGGACAGAGTTGAGAGGGGAGGTATTGGGACAGGTGGATCCTGCTGGAGGTGGCAAAAAAGGTTGTTGCCTCAACATCAGGTCACGAGCTTCTCAATGTCCTTCCTGTACTGCGTCTGATATATGCCATTTATTGTCACTATACATGTATACTGAGTCCACACCTACAAAAACAGTGAATACTGTGAGGTTGGAGGAGGTGCAGGTGAACCTTTCCCTCACCTGAAAGGACTGTCGGGGTCCCTGGACAGAGTTGAGAGGGGAGGTATTAGGACAGGTGGATCCTGCTGGAGGTGGCAAAAAAGGTTGTTGCCTCAACATCAGGTCACGAGCTTCTCAATGTCCTTCCCGTACTGCGTCTCATCATCATTTGATATCCAGCCTACAATGGTGGTGTTTGACATTAGCTGTTTCATCTCAGCATCTTGTGCGTTTGGTCAAACATTTGCCGTTTGGTCGAATCCCTGTACACCAAGCACCTGGTCCCTGGATTCCACAGCCATAGGGCCATTTTACCATTCCAGACCATTCCTCTTGCTCCCCTCACCAGATCAAGGATCAATTCCCTCACTGAACACAGACACAAAATGCTGGAGTAACTCAGCGGGACAGGCAGCATCTCTGGAGCGAAGGAATGGGTGACGTTTCAGGTCTCCGGCTCTTCTTCAGACGTTTCTCCACCCGAAACGTCACCCATTCCTTCTCTCCAGTGATGCTGACGTCCCGCTGAGTTACTCCAGCATTTTGTGTTTGTCTTTGGTGTAAACCAGCATCTGCAGTTCCCTCCCACTATATCGATTCCCTCACTGTTCATTCCTAGCAGTTCACCTGGGTCTGCAGATG
Organism: Leucoraja erinaceus; assembly: GCF_028641065.1. Lineage (NCBI taxonomy): Eukaryota > Metazoa > Chordata > Chondrichthyes > Rajiformes > Rajidae > Leucoraja > Leucoraja erinaceus. The sequence goes on along the minus strand of NC_073384.1, from coordinate 74,664,123 downwards.
CTTCAGACCAGTGAATGCAGAATATTCATTGTGATTGCCTCCTCAGGGGGAATGTGTAGAAAGGAACTGCAGATGCTGGTTTACACCGAAGATAGACACAAAGTGTTGGAGTAACTCAATGGGACAGGCAACATCTCTGGAGTGAAGGAATGGGTCGATACTGGGTCGATACTGAAGAAGGTTCTCTAACCGAAACATCACCCATCCCTTCTCTCCAGAGATGCTGCCTGTCCCACTGAGTTACTCCAGCGTTTTGTGTCTATCTTCAAGGGGATGTCTGTCAGACCTATTAATGGCACCACATGGCAATGGAAACAACTTTGTAATCTGAAAGGACATGAATGAGAGAGCAGGAGGTGCAGCGGGCAGTTTCTTCATGTCCGATATTGGTGGGATGAGATGACTACCCTGAAGTGAACTCACCTTTCAGTTCTAGTCCATGGGGGAATGGCCCGTGGGACAAGAGATAAAGAATGGAAGATGAAATAAAAACCGTCTGGAAACATTCAATGGGTCTGCCTTCAAACATGAGAGGAATAGATCGGGTAGATGCACAGAGTCTCTTGCCCAGTGTAGGGGAATCGAGGACCAGAGGACATAGGTTCAAGGTGAAGGGGAAAAGATTTAATAGGAATCTGAGGTGTAACTTTTTCACACAAGGTGGGTGATGGAGCAAGCTGCCAGAGGTGGTAGTTGAGGCAGGGACTATCCCAACTTTTAAGAAACAGATAGGTACACGGATAGGACAGGTTTGGAGGGATATGGGCCAACCGTGGGCAGGTGGGACTAGTGTAGCTGGGACATGTTGGGCGGTGTGGGAAAGTTGGGCCGAAGGGCCTGTTTCCACACTGTATCACTCTATGACTCTATGAAATGTTATCTCTGTGCAAGTGCTGCCTGGCCTGGTCTACTTGCAGCAATTTCTGTTTCATTCTCATTTTAGTCTCCAATTTGTTTTCATTTTCAAAGAATGAAAGTCGATGACACAATGAACAAGAAGTTGAATTATTTTTAAGTTTAATCAATTCGACTTGTTACGAGCTTGAGCGGAGGCTAGGGAATAACATCCTAGCTACTGGGCCTGTCCCACTAAAGGCGATTTTTTAGGCGATTATCGGCGACTACGACAATGGAATTCACCGAAGTCAGCGACAACGTACGTCACGTGACGACAACCTACGCCATCCTGGCGACAACGTACAACAGCACCTACGTCAGGAGAAGTCAAGCTACATCAAGTCCACGGCCGTCGACTGTCGCCGAAACGTTTTGAACATTTCAAAATCCAGCGGTGACCAGAAAGACGCGACGACTCTTTGGGCGACTGAGGAGACGACTCACGACCATACAGGCGACACCCTGGCGACCGTGTTGCGGCAGTCTAGTCTCCTGTAGTCGCCTAAAAAATAGCCTAAGTGGGACAGGCCTTTTAGATGAAGAAACCCAGCATTTAATTTTGTTTGTCACTGCACTTGACACTGGAGGGCAGCAGACAGCCCTGATTCCACAGTTATTGTCATGTAGTTCTTTGCATCCTTTGTCATGCATCATGTGGGTCCTGGATGCGCATAGGGTACAGACTACGTCTGAGTTGTAATACACAACTTCAGAATCAAAGGCATGACTGTAACTGCTTTAACTGTATGTTACAATTGCCTTGTTTAATGAATAAGGCCAACTGCAGAATTTAAAAATAAATGCTTTCTTTAATAATTTGTTTAGTCATGAATGTCCATATTACTGCAAATGAGCAGAGAATTTTTAAAAATTGCGTCTTATTACCTTCTATTGTTGGCTTTTGAAATTAGGGACAATATAACAGGTAAACATTGACCCGAGTCTGAGAAAAACTTTCCTCAGTCTGAAGGAGGGTCTCGACCAGAAACGGTGCCCATCCCTTCTCTCCAGAGATGCTGCCTGACCCACTGCATTACTCCAGCATTTTGTGTCTACCTTCGGTTTAACTCAGCATCTGCAGTTCCTTCACTACACATTGACCTGAAGTATTGAGTGATTTACAAACTCTTGTCTGAGAATCACTTTCCAATGTTCCAATGTTACCTACACCCAAGCAAATCCAAACCTAATTGCATTCAGGTTTGAAATTATGATCAATATGCAATTAATGCTACACTATTATGAAGCATGTGCGAGCATGAGCATATGTAAACAATATATTAATAGTAGTGGATACAAAGAACTGCAAATGCTGGTTTAAACCAAGGATGTTACAAAAAGCTGGAGTAACTCAGCGGGACAGGCAGCATCTTTGGAGAGAAGGAATGGGTGACGTTTTGAGTCGATGTAAAGCAAAGATCCTCCAGTGAGCAAGATTGTTCACTCAACGAAAAATACATAGTACGGTCATGGGCAGATTCATGGGTAATTTTAGGCCCCATTTCCGTAACCGGCTTCCGTCTCCGCACCAAAGATCCCGTAGCGGAGCAAAGATACTAGTGCGGAGACGGAAGCTGGTTATGGAAACATCCTCGTAAAAATAAAAGTTCTTTGGTAAAAATCTTCTCCTCATTTTCAGAATTATAACTTATTAACACAAACTGGCCCCCTGCAACGTTGAGTCGGGTCGGGTCGGGTCGGGTTACTGAAATGGATGGAAAAAAGGCCCACGTTCCGTTCCGTTCCATTGCGTACTACACGCCAGCCCATTGCATTTAGCAGGAGCGGTCTATCTTGCTCCGCTATAGGATCTTTAATGTAAAGTGCCGGAATAACTCAGCAGGTCAGTCAGTACCTTATCCATGTGCTTCAGAGTTGCAGCTTGACCTGCTGAGTTTCTCCAGGGTACACAAAATTGCTGGAGAAACTCAGCGGGTGCAGCAGCATCTATGGAGCAAAGAAAATAGCCGACGTTTTGGGCCGAAACCCTTCTTCAGACTTCTCCAGCACTTTTGTCCTTTTGTTTTATATTAATAGTATAGTTTAGTTGATGGAACCAAATATCAAGCCACGAACAGTGAACTTTCGTCAATGGTTTTGAAATACTTCTTTCAGGTGAACGAACAAAATTGTACATAAAATAAACAATGCAGAAAACGGGAGAAATGCATTTAGCCTAAACAACTTCAGAGAACTCTGAGGACATTACCAAACCTTCAGTTTCCTTTCTCTTGTAAGCGGCAGAGTTGTTTTGCTGCTAGTAATTGCTGCTTATTGTGGTTGGTAATGAAAAGAATGCAGAAAAGGACTACAAACAGTTTTATAGGTTTGTCAGCAGGGATCTCTCGGTACAAATTACTGGATAAATGAAACAGCCTGTTGTTTCCTCAGTTAAAATGGTGAGTTATGTCAAAGGAGGAGAGGTGGAGCAGCAGCAGCAGGCAGTGTTAAGGTTACCTGCTGGGTCCTAATTGGTGGCCAGTGTTGTTAATGGCTTCCTGTGGCTGAGTGTTTACATGTCATTTGCCTGGTGCTTTATATCTCAGCTACCAAAACCACTGACCATTCTTCTCTCTGTCTTTTTTTTTACAGAATAGTACAAGGCCAATGCTTGGTCACCAGTCCGAATTTTGTCCGCTCCGTCACGATATTGAATATCTCAAGTCTGTTCCAAAGTCACATTCTTACATGGTATTTTGTTTTTTTTAAGCACTTAACTGAAAAAAAATCTCAAAACTCTTTAATCAATTGTCATTCAAATTTCATAAGTATAGCTGCTTTGCAGAAACTCAAAATATATGTTGTAGATTTTAGCAATCAAACTGATTATAACTTTTAAAAAATATTTCAAAATTACTATAATCCCAGAAGAAATTAATATTTATAATGTCTTATACATTTTAGAAACTCTCCCAATCATTCTGTTCCTGTCTGCATTCAGATTTTTGCTGAAGTAAACAAATATAGATAGACTTCTATTACATTGGCCTCTGGATTTCATAGAGTACTTTATAACCAATGAATATTTGCATCCAGCAAGTTCCCATCAATAAAGCAACCAGACAATTCATTAATATTGATTAAGGACAAAACATTGGCCAAAGCAGTAAAGCAACATGTCCGGAGTGTGCAGGAAGGAACTGCAGATTCTGGTTTATATCGAAGGTGGACACAAAATGCTGGAGTAACTCAGGGGGACAAGCAGCATCTCTGGATAGAAGGAATGGGTGGCGTTTTGGGACGAGACTCTTCTTCAGACTGTCTGAAGAAAGATCTCGACCCGAAACGTCACCCATTCCTTCTATCTGGAAATGCTGCTTGTCCCACTGAGTTACTCCAGCATTTTGTGTCTATTCAACATATCAGGAGTGGTCTGTTTCAATGTAAAATCAAGTGTAACCAGTTATCCTGCTTCCCAGAATCCATATTTATTAAGATTATCTATTTGTTCTCGTTTTGTTAAAAACAAATTAGGCATGTGCTCTTGTATAGCTCAGTAGGTGAGGACAAAGCACGCACTGAATCACAACCGCATCTTCATCTTGAAGTTGTATCTCATGCTTGATTTTTTAATGATCTTAGACTAGCTCAGATTGCTGCAATGTATACCTGTGAGAAAATAACTAGTGAGTACTGTTGCATGTAGCTTCGATAATGTACCTCAGTAGAGAGCACGGGTCGGGAATAAATGTGATCAACCATTATTTGGGCATTAGATTAACAGTGACGTGGGTTATCACAAGGATGCATGTGCAAGATTTAACATAGTAGAGTCATAGAGTGCTACAGTATGGAGACAGGCCCTTCATGCCCACACCGGCCAATATGTCCCAGCTACACTAATCCCACCTGCCTGCGTTTGGTCCACATCCCTCATAGTTGTCCCATCCATGTACCTATCCAAATGTTCCTTAAACGTCGCAATAGTACCCGTCTCAACTACCACCTCTGGCAGCTTGTTCCATACACCCACCATCCTTTGTGTGAAAAAGTTACCCCTCAGATTCCTATTAAATCATTTCCCCTTCACCTTAAGCCTATGTCCTCTAGTCCTCGATTCCCCTACTCTGGGCAAGAGACTCTGTGCATCTACCCGATCTATTCCTCTCATGATTTTATACACCTCTATAAGATCACCCCTCATCCTCCTGCACTCCAAGGAATAGAGACCCAGCCTACACAACCTCTCCCTATAGCTCACACCCTCTAGTCCTGGCAACATCCTCGTAAATCTTCTCTGAACCTTTCAAGCTCGACAATACTATCTTTCCTATAACATGGTACATGATTTTTAAATATAGATTTTGAACAGTTCTAAAAACACCAACAAGTTGTAAATATCTAATGCGATGTTTAAATGAAGATTTAAAACTTGCATTGGGCATTGAGGACTTTTTGGTGAGTTTTGAGAACTGGTCAACACATTGGAGAACAAATCATTGAAAGTTGATATTGGCTTGCCCACAAACCTCTCCTTCTATCTCCCCTTTTTGTCCAGATTGTGGAAGTACAAGACCAACTAGTCAAGAGTGGGATTCTGAAAAACCAAGAAGATTATGAACATTTCTGGAGGTTGCTAAAGCAAAACTCTCGTTCGCATTTTGAAACAAAACTCCAGGATGTAAAGTTAAAAAGTTTAGTTACTTGACCTTTTTCATTGATTGAGTAATGCAAGTCACGTGTGGGATGCTGCACAGAGCTTATTCTAAACAAGGGTCTCGACCCGAAACGTCACCCATTCCTTCTCTCCAGAGATGCTGCATGTCCTGCTGAGTTACTCCAGCTTTTTGTGTCTATCTTCTGTTTAAACCAACATCTGCAATTCCTTCTTACAAACTTATTCGTTCTAACTGAGAATATATATTGAGGTCATCAGTGACAGCAGCTGAACCACTCAGTGTGGATCACTGGTCAGCGTGGACTCAATGCAATGAAGGGCCTGTTTCCATGCTGTATATAGAAACAGAGAAACATAGAAAATAGGTGAAGAAGGAACACATTTGGCCCTTCGAGCCAGCAACACCATTCAATACCATCATGGCTGATCATCCTAAATCTGTACCCCGTCCCTGCTTTCACCCCATATCCCTTCATTCCATTGGCCCGAATCCCTTGATTCCATTGGCCCGAAGAGCTATATCTAATTCTCTCTTGAAAACATCCAGTGAACTGGCCTCCACTGCCTTCTGTGGCAGAGAATTTCACAGATTCACAACTCTCTGGATGAAAAAGTTTCTCCTCATCTCAGTCCTAATTGGCCTACCCCTTACTCTTAAACTGTGACCCCCTTGTTCTGGACTCCCCCAACATCGGGAACATTTTCCTGCATCTAGCCTGTCCAATCCCTTCAGAATTTTATATGTTTCTATAAGATGCCCTCTCATCCTTCTAAATTTCAGTAAATACAAGCCCAGTCGAACTAAACTATATCTAAACTAAATTAAAACGAACCCTCATCCCATATCTTCCTTGCCTAAGACTGGTCAAATCCACCTCTGGCTTGCCTCTGACTTTGCATCCTCTTAAGTCTCAAGTATTTTCTGACACCTGAACTTTGTTCAAACCCTTGCCCACTGCCCTACCTTGGTACCCCAGATGTAAATAAATGCCTTGCTATTAAAGTTCTCCCGTGTCACCCCCTCATCCTCTAACAGCGGCATCAGAGATCTAGTGTTTCTAGATTTTATGCCGATCTCCAATTTTCATTGCTTCCAGTACTTTGAGGTGCCTAACCCTGGAATTTTCTGTTTCAACTTATTTAGTTCTCCACTCCCCTTCTTTGTCTCTCCTTGAAACCTGAGTAATTGACCATGCTTGTGTTAGTCAAGAGTGTTTTATTACCATACCTCCCAGATAGAACAATGAAACTCTTACTTACAGCAACACAACAGCAAATGTAAAGATAGTACACTATAACCAATATAATGAATAAGAAAAAAGTTCATTGTGTGTGTATATACACACATACTCACATATACATACATATATATATATACACACATACATTATATTCAGAAAGTATTCAGACCCCTTCACTTTTTCCACATTTTGTTACGTTACAGCCTCATTCTAAAATGGATTACATTTTTTATCATCAATCTACACAGAATAATAAAAAAGTTTAGAAATTTTTGCAAAGTAATTAAAAAGAAATGACGGAAATATTACATTTACGTAAGTATTCAGGCTGTAACAAAACAAAATGTGGGGAAAGTGAAGGGGTCCGAATACTTTCTGAATGCATTGTATACACATACACACACACACACATATATGTATAGAATCAAATACACAGGACAAGATGTTAAGAAGTCCCTTGTGCCAATAGGTGGGGAGCATTTCACGACATTCGTTGATTGTTGAGAGTGGTAGACGCTCAACATCGGTGGAGGGCGGGGGGGGGGGGGGGGGGGGGGGATACGTATATCTTGGCCTGGGTAACCTTCAGGACAGTTGGGCACAGTTCACATGATCAGTAGCATACCCTTGCGTCACTGGATGTTTCGGCCTTTTAACATTATACACCCTCCACAAGGGCGGCCCGCTGCAGGATGATCAGCCCTCAGCGCGTGTCCTGTGTCCCGTATTATATATACACAAAAGCACACATTTAAAAAAAACATCAATAGTGCAATAATAACAATATTAATCCGCAGTTCAGAGCTTATTGGAGGTTGTAGTGTTTAATAGCCTGATGGCTGTAGGGAAGAAGCTGTTCCCCAACCTGGTTGTTACAGTTTTCAGGCTCCTGTATCTTCTTCCCAATGGCAGGGATCTAATCAGCGTGTGGCCAGGCTGGTGTGAGTCTCTGATGATGCTGGCTGTCTTTATGACGCAGTGACTCAGATGGTGTGGAGATCAGTAGCAGTGTTCGCCACTTTGTACAGTCTTCCTCGTTCAAGTTGCAGAACCAGTCAATATGTGATGCATCCAGTCAATATGCTCTCTACTGTACACCAGAGAATCCTCTTGACACAATCTGTTCAGATCTCCTTCTGTGATTTAGTGCAAATTTTGTCTGGTGTACTCCTATAAGGCAGTTGAGGATACTGTAGGTTCTCGTGCCAAAGACATAAGATAACTTCCACTTTTCCTTTGCTCCTAGTGAATAGGTCACCACCCTACTCAAAGACCAGACATGTACAGCAGCAGGCCGAAGGGCCACGCGTGGGCAGAATGAAAATCAATCTTTCCACAGATGTAAGTCATTTGTTTCCATAAAATTGCACCAATTAAAATACATATTTAATATATGTATAATAATATATGTGTTTAATAATCTGAAGAAGGGTCTCGACCTGAAACATCACCCATTCATTCTCTCCAGAGATGCTGCCTGTCCCGCTGGGTTACTCCAGCATTTTGTGTCTATCATCACTTTTCATAATGCACGCTTGAATGTTCCTGGTGATGTTTATCATATAATGTTCTCAATATAAATCTTTTTTTATTAATTGTATTGAATTGGTAGTATAAATGGCTTCTGCAGCTTGAAGTTCAAATTTATTGTTCCTGCAACCTTTGGGGCTTATTTTCTTCTCGCCTTGCTTGGCCCAGAAGCGATTCAATGGCCTCCCAAGTGACTGCTATTTACACATGAGGCTTGGTGTTCTGTTTCAGCAGGATGTTTGCTGGGAGAGGGAATCACAGCTGGTCCCACACTCTTTCTATTGTTCACTTGCGCATTTTTCAGCAGAAGTCATTTACATGAGTTAGACACAAAAAGCTGGAGTAACTCAGCGGGACAGGCAGCATCTCTGGGGAAAAGGAATGGATGATGTTTCGGGTCGAGACCCTTCTTCAGTCACGACTCGAAACATCACCCATTCCTTCTTTCCCGCTGAGTTACTCCAGCTTCTTGTGTATATCTTCAGTTTAAACCAGCATCTGAAGTTCGTTCATACACCATTGAGTTGCTGGATAGCGAATAAGGAATGGGAATCCAGGGACATTTCAGACTGCTACCACTCCTCTAATGGATAGTGACAAACAGCAGGAAACCTAACTATGTCGTGTTCCTGCTGGATAGCATCAAAGAGTGAGAAACCTGGTTTTTAATCTCTCTCCTATTTCACGGAACATAATGGCGACTGCTGAGATAATGGGATCTTTGGCTTAATATATGATGGCTTAATATATGATGTTAAGGCTTGGATAGAGTAGATGTGGAGAGGATTTTTCCACTAGTGGGAGAGTCTAGGACCAGAGGTCATAGCCTCAGAATTAAAGGACGTTCCTTTAGGAAGGAGATGAGGAGGAATTTCTTTAGTCAGAGGGTGGTGACTCTGTAGGATTATTTGCCGCAGAAGACTGTGGAGGCCAAGCTAATGGATATTTTTAAGGCAGAGATAGATAGATTCTTGATTAGTGAGAGATATTATTAAGAGATAAATCAGCCATGATTGAATGGCGGAGTAGATTTGATGGGCCGAATGGCCTAATACTGCTCCTGTGACATGACGTTATGATCAGCACATTTAGCATTTCTTGAAAACATTGGTGTTGGTCAGAGAAATTTATACTTTGAGATGCACAACTGTCTGAAGAAGGGTCTCAACCCAAAATGTCACCCATTCATTCTATCCAGAGATGCTGCCTGAACCACCGAGTTACTCCAGCATTTTATGTCTTATCTTCGGTGCAAATCAGCATCAGGGAAGTTGTTTTTACAGATCTGGTTAGAGTGTAAGTTGAGTATCTCATCTAATTCTGGCCATCACACTTTGGGGAAGATGGATAATGAAGGTTCAAAGTTGAGAGCCATTTGGGAAAAAGATTTATGGCCTGGGATATGCTTCCAAGGAGGACAAATCAACAAGGTGGTAGGTTTGGGAAACTGCTAACCGTTCATATCTCGTTGGAGCAAAGGAGAAAGTAATGGATGGTTAAATCAGAGCATTATGAAGGTGTAATGTTAAAATATACAAGGCAGGAATCTGGAGTGGTGTACAATTTTTCCCTTTAGGAAGGTGTTGGTATTTACTAGAATGTTGCCTGGGACTAGTACAGGATAGGTGGATTTAGGGCTCTTGGAGCGCAGAAGGTTAAGTGATAGAGGTCTTTTTGCATGAATGTGCAGAGCATTGGACAAGCCACTTTGAGAATAGGGAAGATTCAAACAAGAGGACATGACTTCAGAATTAAGGGACAGAAGTTGACTTGACTTTTGAGTGGTGGCAGATGAATGAGCTCCCAGTGGAAAATCAACTTTTTGACAGAAGGGGGAGGGTTGATGACAGGCTGACTAACACACTGCTAGCAGGATTGTGCTGTGCGAATTATTTGCATTGGCATTTAATATTTCTCTATACTATATCAGATATATAACAGCATTGAAAATCGGTAGTTGTGCAGCAGCAATATTATACTGTGTGAACCCTGGGATCGGGTCGGTAGAAGACTTTAAGATGGCAACCAAATATAATTTGAGACCACCTTGCATGATCCTTGTGCAAATCTAAAGTACAAGTAGTTTATGTGTTACAGTGACAGTTAATTAATGAACTAATCAATTAATGAATTAATTGTAATCAATGAATGAATTAATTGATCGATTTCGATTGATGAATTAATTTATTAGGCTATAAATCAATCACAAAAGTAATTAATTAATTAATTGATATTAAATTACAGATAGTTTATAACATTCCCAAAATATGTGTTGGTCAGCTGTTTACGGTTTCCACCCCCAGGGTGTAGAGTAGGCTGAAAGAATGATAGATTTGAACGGGAACCCTGTGTATAAATCAGCAGTCTGTGTGTGCTAATGCTGATACATCCACCATCGAGTAAACAAAGTCGAAACACTAGAGGCCAGTGGTTACATATTGCAAAATGGAACAGAGAGTTGGTTTCACCCTATGTAGTGATTTTTTTCAATGTCAATTAAAAATAAAGATGCCATTAAATGGGCATTTATGATCTTGCAAGAAAAAATGGATAATAAATGTATTGATGGGTGCAAAGGAGAAAACAGAAGGCTAGAATGTATCTCTGCAATCAGTATTTCAAACACTTTGCAATTCTGAACCAATGGTTTTTATTTTTCAAATACCATCTTTAATTACCCAAGCATGAAGATATTTTCCATTTTTCCGAGCTACATTTTTATCATCTCATCTCAGGTTTATTTTAAGCGCTCGTAACCTAGTTGATGTGACGGTGGGGGGGAGCTTGTTTGGAGAGAGAAGTCGGATGAAGGGAAGACTGCTGGACGTTGAGACAGCTCCAGGTTCCCCTCAGCTATGGCGCTCTTGTGTACAGACCCGCAGCTGTGCTCCCGATGATGAGCTGGAGAGGGTTGGGTACTTCACACGCCAGTGTGACCGAACATCAGTCTTCCAATCCTCCAGACGTGGCAATATTTCTCAACCCTGCTTGTCAGGTGATTGCTGAAGGCAGTTAAAGGTCTAATTTGCAGGGCACATTCCTCCTTCGGGTACTGCATGATCTGGAAGAAAGTCAGTGAACATCTTGTGACAGTGCAATCATCCATTCCATCACACTTGTTTATTTTCCTGCATACCCATTATCTTAAAATCGTATCAACATGTAATAAAGGTATATAATCATAATTTGGAGCCCATTACTAGATTAAATAGAGCCATTTTAAAATAAAATCTTATTAGCATTTGATTTACTCCTAAATGATGTTGTCTTTACTTAATCCCATAGATCTATCTTGCTTTCTGTGATTTTTATATTTCCATGATATTTGTAATATTGTTTATATACAATTATGACCATAACCATATAACCATATAACAATTACAGCACGGAAACAGGCCATCTCGGCCCTACAAGTCCGTGCCGAACAATCATTTCCCCCTAGTCCCTTCTACCTGCACTCATACCATAACCCTCCATTCCTTTCCCATCCATATAACTACCCAATTTATTTTTAAATGATAAAAATGAACCTGCCTCCACCACTTCCACTGGAAGCTCATTCCACGCCGCTACCACTCTCTGAGTAAAGAAGTTCCCCCTCATGTTACCCCTAAACTTCTGTCCCTTCATTCTGAAGTCATGTCCTCTTGTTTGAATCTTCCCTATTCTCAAAGGGAAAAGCTTATCCACGTCAACTGTATCGCTCTCATCATTTTAAAGACCTCTATCAAGTTCACCCTTAACCTTCTGCGCTCCAAAGAATAAAGACCTAACTTATTCAACTTATCTCTGTAACTTAATTGCTGAAACCCAGGCAACATTCTAGTAAATCTCCTCTGTACTCTCTCTATTTTGTTGACATCCTTCCTATAATTGGGCGACCAAAATTGTACACCATACTCCAGATTTGGTCTCACCAATGCCTTGTACAATTTTAACATTACATCCCAGCTTCTATACGCAATGCTCTGATTTATAAAGGCCAGCACACCAAAAGCTTTCTTTACCACCCTATCTACATGAGATTCCACCTTCAGGGAGCTGTGCACAGTTATTCCTAGATCCCTCTGTTCAACTGCATTCCTCAATTCGCTACCATTTACCATGTATGTCCTATTTTGATTTGTCCTGCCAAGATGTAACACCTCACACTTATCAGCATTAAACTCCATCTGCCATCTTTCAGCCCATTCTTCCAAATAGCCTAAATCTCTCTGTAGACTTTAGAAATCGACTTCATTATCCACAACACCACCTATCTTAGTATCATCTGCATACTTACTAATCCAATTTACCACAATATCATCCAGATCATTGATGTACATGACAAACAACAGTGGACCCAACACAGATCCCTGAGGCACCTCACAATTCTCTTTAATTTTAAGAAAGAAAGACAAGTTTTTACTTGCCATTTTCTTTTTTTTCTTTTTGCATCAACTTATTTTTCTGTAATTACTTAGTTAGGAATAACATTGTAACGAAATTAATCGAGTGACAACAAAATGGCGATGAGACTGCACTATGTCGCAAAGATGTATGTAGGAAGGAACTGCAGATGTTGATTTAAACCGAAGATAGACACAAAAAGCTGGAGTAACTCTGGGTCAGACAGCATCTCTAGAGAGAAGGAATGGGTGATGTTTCGGGTCAAGGCTAAAGAAGGATCTCGACCCGAAATGTCACCTACTCCTTTTCTCCAGAGATGTGGGCTGACCCGTTGAGTTACACCAGCTTTTTGTGTCTATCTATGTGGCAATGATGCACATTCTGATCTATGATGGGAAATGTGATTGGGAAGAGTTAACTGGCCGGTATCAAAGTGCATGTTGATAATCCAGCTTTGTCCAACATAATTCAGAAAGATCCACCTGGAGAATAAACTTCCCAAGTAACTTGTACAGAGTTATAAATGATAATATTTATTTAGATTTCTTTGTTAACTTACCTTGGGGGAATTGGATTTCATATTTTAATATCCTCCTCCAGCAGTCCCTTGGGATTGAGCATGGGGCAGAGGAGACTGGTGAGATGAATGTAGGATCAATGCAAGTGCCTTGCCATAGTTGGGGCAATAGGCATTTGACGGGGATGAGTGAGTACTTTGGGAGTTGATGTACTTCCTACTCCTGTGCGTTTCTGAGTCAAGATTCTCAATGCCTCCTTGAGAGCTTCTTCTTCACTTTGAGTAGTCAAGGGCCATGGATTCCCACCGCCAAGGAGAATTTGAGAATATGTACCATTGATACTCTCATGACTCAAAACTCACATAGTCACAAGTTCACAAAGTCACAAGTTATCAGAGTAGAATTAGGCCATTCGGCCCATCGAGTCCACTTCGCCATTCAACCATAGCTGATCTCTGCCTCCTAATCCCATTCTCCTTCCTTTTCCCCATCACCTGTTCTAATCAATAAATTGTCTATTTCTGCCTTAAAGATTCTCTTGACCGGCAGAGCTGAGCCAATTTAGTTGATGGAGCAATTTGTCCAACTGCTTCTTGGTAAATATTTCTGTTCAGCTGCATTTCAAAAAAGACACTCTTTCATTAATCTTTCCTTCACCAGTAAAAGATCCAATTTCAGTTGAAAGTTCCTCTGCCTGCCTGTATTGCACTCCAGATCATTAGTTTATTTCATTTTAGAGATACAGAGCAAAAACAGACCCTTCAGCCCACCGAGTCCGCACCGACCAGCGATCCCCACACATTAACCCCCCCATTACATGGTAAATGGTAGGGATTGAAGAATGATCTGTATAACCGTGGTTCCTTGATGGAATCTCATATAGATCTTTTGGTAGCTGCTTTATAAATCAGAGCATTGAGTAAGAACTGGGATGTAATGTTAAAATTGTAGGCATTTGCAAATCTGGAGTATGGTGTACTCGCCCACTCAAAATTTCAGAGGAGATTAACTAGAATGTTGCCTGGGTTTCAACCGTTACAGAGAAAGGTTCTTTCCTTTATTCTCTGGAGCCAGTAAAAGATCCTTTAAAATGATGAGAGGGTTGACAAGTTGATTGGACAAGCTGCCTGCTTCAAGAGGCCATGATTTCAGAATTAAGGGACGTGGTAACATGAGGGGGAAACTTCTTTACCAGATGAGCTTCCAGTGGGTTTATTTGGTATTTAAAAATAAATTGGATAGGCATATGGATGACAGGGATGGAGGGTTATGGTATGAACAGGTGGGCCCTTTGTTCCACGGACTTGAGGTCCGCACCGTTTCCGTGCTGTAATTCCCCACATATTAACACTATCCTACACACACTAGGGACAAGTTTTACATTTACAGCAAGCCAATTAACCTTCAAATCTGTACGACTTGCGTGTGGGGAGGTATCCGAAGATCTCAGAGAAAATCCATACAGGTCACAAGGAGAACGTACAAACTCCATACAGCAAAGCACCCGTAGTCAGAATCAAACCCAGGCCTCTGGCGCTGTAAGGCAGTAGCTATACCACTGTGCCTCTGTGCTGCCCATTGCTGTGAGACACTTTGTAAAAATTCTATTCATTTCGCAAATAATTGTTTTTACAATTGGGTGAGACAGCATTATCCTTTACGTGAATTTATTAGAGATAATTCTGGAAATGCACACTGGGTTAAGCAGCACCTCTGGAGAGAAAAGCATAGGAAACACTGTAGATTAATAATGACATTCCACCAGCATGCTTGGTCCTTATTTCAGATTTCCACAACCTGCAGTTTTTCTTTTATAGAAGGAACGGGTGACATTTCTTCAGTATGAAACGTCACCCATTCCTTCTCACCAGAGATGTTGCCTGTCCCACTGAGTTACTCCGGCATTTTGTGTCTATCTTTGGTTTAAACCAGCATCTGTAGTTCCTTCCCACACTGTTTTTTCTTTCATGTTACCCTTAATATATGGGGACTCCCTGCAGTCAAATACAGAGCGTATTTGACCAGCGTGTCCTCGTATATTAAGGGTAACATAAAAGAAAAACATTGCAGGTTGTGGAAATCTAAACATTGTTTGAACTCTGTTTGAAGCATGTCTACATGACTTGTTTTCCCCGACAGGGGAGTCGTGTTTGAAGGGAACAAGTTAGAGTTTCAGTTGCCCCCTTGTTAAGGCAATTTAGTGATGCATCCTTTAGCACAATTCATTGCTGATATCAAATGATCAGTCATTTTAGCCATTTGTGTCAATACAAACGTATGTTCAGGATGGAAAACACAAGGGAGGGGGGGCGATACTGGGGGAGCACAGTATTACAATGCATCAGTAGGCATCAGTAGGATACCAACACTGGAGCTTCCTAGAGTGATACAGTGTGGAAATAGGCCATTCGACCCAACTTGCCCACACCGGCCAACGTGTCCCAGCTGCACTTGACCCACCTGCCCGTGTTTGGTCCATATCCCTCCAAACCTGTCCTATCCATGTAAACTCCTCTGCATTTCATCAGCATAATCTTCATTTGCTACCTTAGCGTGATCAACAAAAGTGGTCGGAGCATAATGAAGAGGCTCTCTCAATTATTTACCATCGTTTCAGTGGAAGGTCTGTAGAGGTTTGGCTGGAAAATTCGGAAAACCAGCAACAGAACTCGTCTCCCTAGAACCGCGTTGTGTCGGAACGTGCAAACATTAGAATTAGAATGCCTTTATTGTCATTCAAACACACAAAGGTTTGAACGAAATTTTGTTCCCTGCAGTCATAACAGTAAAAAAAAAGCTGCAATTCTCAATGCAGGGATTTACGGCTTTAAAGGCAACAGGAAACCCAGGTTGGTCTTTTCAATGAAGCTCAGAGATAAAGTGAGAAGAAGGGAAACGCTGACAATTTAACTGATGGTACGATGGTCAGCATGGGCTCAGTTTAAGAAAGTGCTCCATGTGTGCCAAGTTATTGTCCATGCCAGTTGACATTGGAGTTGGCCAGCACCTTGCACAAAGAAGGAAACGATAGCTGGAGATTCTTGCTCCTAACATGCTAAGGGTATAGTTTGGGGTTGGGCTTGAGAATGGTGAGCAAATCAACAAAATGCTAGATGATGCCCATGTTTCCAGTGTAAGTTGTCGTAGAGGAAGTATGAATGAATGAATGAATGAATGAATGAATGAATGAATGAATGATTGATTGAATGTATGAATGAATGAACGAATGAACGAATGAATGAATGAATGATGAAAACTTTATTGTCATTCAGATATACACCTAGACACAGTGCACCTTGAACGAAATTTCGTTGCATTTTATTCTCCAAAATCAAGTAATAGTTAAAAGTTCTAGGTGCGTCCGTAAAAATGCCTCAAGCGCATGGTTCTGTAAAATAAATATATATAAAAAAGTTTTTAAAAAGTGACGATATTTAAAAAGTTCTAGCCTCGGTTTTTTTGATTGTTCAGTAATCTTATGGCCTGGGGGATGAAGCTGTTGCAGAACCTGGTTGCCCCGCTCTTCATGCTGCGGTACATCCTCCCAGAGTTAAGCAACAACAATGTATGGCATCAACAATGTTCAGTTCAGATTACTTTATAATCATGTGTACCGAGTTACAGTGGAAAGCTAGCATGCTCTCGAGTCAGCGGAAAGACAATACACCACTACATTCGAGCCATTACAGTGTATAAGGGAATAACGTTTAGTGCAAGGTAAAGCCAACAAAGTCCGATCAAGGATAGTCCGTGGGTCACCAATGAGGTAGATAGTAGTTCAGCACTGCTCCAGTTTGAGCAGCACTGCACTCAGCACTGATTCGGTTGCCTGATAACAGCTGGGAAGAAACGGTCCCTGAAAACGGAGGTGCTTGGGTGCTTTGGGAAGAATAGAATAATAATAATAAATAATAATAAACTTCATTATGGACTCGAGGTCCAGACAAGAGGCAACATTACATAAAAATGCATTGCATATTAAATATCATAATGTACATATACAATCTTAGTATATCACTTATAAAAGCATCATAAATTATATATATTTTAAAACACAATACATGAGTTAAAAATCCAGATTAAAAGATGATCAATGTCCTACAACGAGACAAAGATGCCAGTGTCTCCACAGCTGGGATTCGTAGCGTGTAGTGCTAGCCCTTATGTTTGACAAGGCCACAATAATTACATTTTTAGAGTCATTTATCCTGCAAATGAATTTATACATGTGATTTCTTAGGATAGCTTCTAAAGTACTGACTCCTGCAGCCACAAACATGTTACTAGCACTACATCATCTAGGTTTCCTTAGCAGTGGCATCGTTATATGCCACCTTTAGTCTCTGCAAACTTGTCGTTCCATAGTTCGACCACAGGTGCGCAGTGTAGAGTGGTGTGCAGCATGCTCTAAATAGCACCATCTTCACCACATCTGCACACGCACCAAATTTACGCAAGAGGATATTCACCTGTACATACAGCAACAATAGAAAAAAATGCTTCATGATATTTTTCAATACATTCCAAACGTGCAATAGCCAACAAACCACTTTACAAGGTGCAATGTCATTGCAATGTTACAATGATGGCCAAACGGTGCAAATAGGAGAGGACATTGTCGTATGGGAGGAATTGAAAATGTGAGTCAGTGAAGACTATAATAAGGTTTATGTGGACCAGGGTACTGTTTATTTAAGATATATTATGAAGCAGCACCCCCAGTAATAGATTTTAATTTCAAGTACGCAAAAGATTTTGTTGCTGCCAAGTATCCAGATGTGAAAATTATGTATTAGATTTCACCCATTCTGTATAAGGGGCTCAGAAGCAAAGGGGCTACTTACTGAAGATAGACACAAAGTGCTGGAGTAACTCAGCGGGATGGGCAGCATCTCTGGAGAGAAGGAATGGGTGATGTTTCGGGCCGAGGCCCTTCTTCAGACTGGATTATAAGGGACCCTTCTTCAGGCTGGATTATATAAAATTATTAAGGGATTGGACCCGCTAGAGGCAGGAAACATGTTCCCGGTGTTGGGAGAATCCAGAACCAGGGGCCATAGTTTAAGAATTAGGGGTAACGGGGCTGTCCCACTGCGGTGACCTAATTTGTGAGTTTAGAAGAGTTTGCCCTCGACTCAAACTCGCAGCATGGTCGACACGTGGTCCTAGGAGGTCACTGGAACTCTCCTTCATGCTCGAGGGAAGTTCCCGCATACCCGTGGTCTCAGTTTGGTCGAGGAAAATTTTTCAGCATGTTGAAAATGTTTCCGCCAGTAAATTTGGTCGGCATGGTTCTTTTGAACTCATAGTGCAGTGGAGTGGGGTCGCTAGGCAGTCGAGGGCAGCCGTAGGCAATCTCCTTCTAATTGGCTCATTGGTGTTTTCTGAACCCAGGCAAACCGACTGGTAATGTTAAATGCCCACTAAACTTGATTCTAAGTTGTCTGTCTTCTTAAAAGTGTCTCAACTCCTTCTCCCCCCCTTTTTTTCCCCCCCCCCCCCCCCCCCCCCCCCCCCTCTCTCTCTCTCCCCCCGCCCCGCCTCCGCGCTCTCTAAAGGATTACCGTACACTGTGCAGCCATCTTTTACCTTCCTGTTCATCGCGGGTGTGAATTTCACACAGGGCTCCCCCACTTTCCCTGGCCCCCGCCTTTGCTGTGTGTGTGTGTGTGTGTGTGTGTGTGTGTGTGTGTGTGTGTGTGTGTGTGTGTGTGTGTGTGTGTGTGTGTGTGTGTGTGTGTGTGTGTGTGTGTGTGTGTGTGTGTGTGTGTGTGTGTGTGTGTGCGTGTGTGCGTGCGTGTGTGTGTGTGTGTGGAGGCCATTTCTCTGGATGCTTTCAAGAGAGAGTTAAATACAGCTCTTAAAGATAGTGGAGTTAGGCGATATGGGGAGAAGGCAGGAAAGAGGTACTGATTGTGTATGATCAGCGGTGCTGACTCGAAGGGCCGAATGGCCTACCCCTGCACCTATTGTCTATTGTCTGAAGATGTCTGTCTGACAAAGGGTCTCGACCCGAAATATCACCCATTCCTTCACTTCAGAGATGCTGCCTGACCCGCTGAGTTACTCCAGCACTTTGTGTCTATCTTCGGTTTGAACCAGCATCTGCAGTTCCTTCGTACACATTCAGGCTACTTATTGATATAGTATCTATCATTAGCTTTGTTGTTGGTCCATATATGCATCCTGTCTTAAACTCTGTGATCCACCGCAGCCTTTAGAAGTTTGGTCAGGCACAATTTGACCATTAAACCTCTTCTGAGTACATTCAGCTGATTTTTGTAATTGCTTCCAATGCTGTGAGGATTACTGGGAATGTCACCAAACCGTGAGGAGGCCAGGCTGGTCTTTTATCCTACCTCCTGCTTAAACTTGGCCACATGGGCTTGTGTTTACCCTGCCTGGTCCAGGACAAACACATTTAGCTCATTCCTTCTAAGCATCAATCTAACTTCAGGAAGATAAATTGTTCACAGGCACATGGTAGAAAGCAACAAGAAAATGTCCTCTTGATAAAGGAAGAACGAAAGATAAAATAGCTCATCATATTCCAAAAGCTGCGCCCACAAGCGCTGAAAGCGATCGTTTTACTCAACTCATCCTGGGTTATATGCTGTCATCCAGAGCACCACTCTCATTTTAAAAAGCATTAGCTGCACTCAGTTTAAGTTATTCGACCTTGAAGACCACAGATCGCAGCTGAGAGAAGTATATCCAGGGTCAAGTGCAAGCATTTAGGGTTGTCCAACGGGTCACATGCAGGGAAGGGAAGGTCCAAGAAATTAATAGCAATAGTGGAATTAACGGCTAAGGAGGTTGCCGCATCTATCCATAAATGACAGAATGGTGGGGCCCAGGTTCCAACATCTAATGATGGCACCAATCAAAACGTTCCGAGCTAGGTGGGGGGGAGTTTGGGGGGGGGGGAGTGCGGTATCAGTTGGCAGTGATGGGGTCAGTCGAGAGCTACATTACTGGCCACTTGCACTGACAGACCACAAATTAGTCAATCCACTCTTGAACCTCATCACAGCCTTGGTTCCAAACCATGGATTAAAAACCCTGATCTCCAGGTGAAGTGAGAATAACTGCCCTTGACATCAAGGTGGCATTTCACCGTCTGAAGAAGGGTCACGACCCGAAACGTCACCCATTCCTTCTCTACGGAAGATACTGCCTGTCCCGCTGAGTTACTCCAGTTTTTTGGGTCCATCAAGAAGAACTGCAAGCTGATAATAGGGAGTTAGAAAAGTGGAAAAAAGGGTTCAAATGGATGATATTGTAGTGATCACAGAGACGTTGCAGAAACAAGCGATGGAATGGCAACTCAAAGTTGTGGTAACAAGGTTTACAGATCAGGCGTGTGGTATAAAAGTGAACAGTTGCAATGCTTTTAATTACAGCTGTGAGAAGGATAAAACGTTGGCAAGATCATCTAGAGGCCGTGTGGTGAAGAACAATAAAAAGGCAATTAGAAACATAGAAACATAGAAATTAGGTGCAGGAGTAGGCCATTCGGCCCTTCGAACCTGCACCGCCATTCAATATGATCATGGCTGATCATCCAACTCAGTATCCCGTACCTGCCTTCTCTCCATACCCTCTGATCCCCTTAGCCACAAGGGCCACATCTAACTCCCTCTTAAATATAGCCAATGGACTGGCCTCGACTACCCTCTGTGGCAGAGAGTTCCAGAGATTCACCACTCTCTGTTTGAAAAAAGTTCTCCTCATCTCGGTTTTAAAGGATTTCCCCCTTATCCTTAAGCTGTGACCACTTGTCCTGGACTTCCCCAACATCGGGAACAATCTTCCTGCATCTAGCCTGTCCAACCCCTTAATAATTTTGTAAGTTTCTATAAGATTCCCTCTCAATCTCCTAAATTCTAGAGAGTATAAACCAAGTCTATAGTCTTTCTTCATAAGACAGTCCTGACTTATGGGGAGTGCAGTGGAGAGATAAGTTTGTTTGGCCTTCCATCATAAGGCAGTCCTGCAGAAACATCCCAGGGGTCCAAATCAGTCTTGTATCTGTCCCAGGAATCAACCTTCTCTGCACTCCCTCTATGGCAATAATGTCCTTCCTCAGATTTGGAGACCAAAACTGTACGCAATACTCCAGGTGTGGTCTCACCAAGACCCTGTACAACTGCAGTAGAACCTCCCTGCTCCTATACTCAAATCCTTTTGCTATGAAATTCTCTCATATTCCCCAGATAATCTGATAGAAAGGCATATCTGGAGATAGCAAAAGCTCAGAACTAATACATTTCTACAAAGGAAAAGATTAATCACTAGTCCAAATCCTCCTCTCTCCAAATATTGAGGCAAACAAAGTATAGGGCGATATGAAAAGTAAACTGAAGATAGACACAAAAAGTTGGAGTAACTCAGCGGGACAGGCAGCATCTCTGGAGAAGGGTCTCGACCCGAAACGTCATCCATTCCTTCTCTCCAGAGATGCTCCCTGTCCCAGGTACACAAAAATGCTGGATAAACTCAGCGGGTGCAGCAGCATCTATGGAGCGAAGGAGATGGGCAACGTTTCAGGCCGAAACCCTTCTTCAGACTGATAGGGCTGTCCCGCTGAGTTACTTCAGCTTTTTGTATCTATCTTCAGTTTAAACCAGCATCTGCAGTTCCTTCCTACACATTGTGAAAAGTATATTTTGGAAATCTAGATCGCAACACTGTGGAGGGAAGTGTAGTGAGTAGGGAACTGGAATTAAACTGTGGGTACATACTTCCCTTCCGTCGCAGGCATCTATATGAGGGACTCCCTATCGACAGCAGCACCTATCATCAAAGATCCCCACCATCTGGCCAATGCCTTTCTTGCCCCTGATATCGCCGAGAAGGCAAAAAACAAACTTGGTTCCACACCACCCGGTTCAGGAACAGATACTCTTCTACAACTGTGTAGGAAGGAACTGCAGGTGCTGGTTTAAACCGAAGATAGACACCAAATGCTGGACTAACTCAGCGGGACAGTCAGCATCTCCGGAGTAAAGGAATAGGTGACGTTGCGAGTTGAGACACTTTTTCAGACTGAGAGTCAGGGGAAAGGGAAAGGAGAGATATAGACGATGATGTAGAGAGATGTAAAACAAATGAATGAAAGATATGCAAAATGTAACGATGATAAAGGAAACGGGCCAATGTTAGCTGTGTGTTAGGTGAGAATGAGTTACAGACAATCTAAAGATCAGAAGTGATAGGAGAAGAATTAGGCCATTCGGCCCATCAAATCTCTGAATAATTCTTACAATAAAGGGGAGGTCATTAAAGACTGAGGTGAGAAAAAACTTTTTCACCCAGGGAGTTGTGAATTTGTGGAATTCCCTGCCACAGAGGGCAGTGGAGGCCAAGTCACTGGATGGATTTAAGAGAGAGTTAGATAGAGCTCTAGGGGGCTAGTGGAGTCAAGGGATATGGGGAGAAGGCAGGCACGGGTTATTGATGGGGGACGATCAGCCATGATCACAATGAATGGCGAATGGTGCTGGCTCGAAGGGCCGAATGGCCTCCTTCTGCACCTATATTCTATGTTTCTATCTATCTACTCCGCCATTCAATCATGGTTGGTCTATCTAACCCCATGCTCCTGCCTGCTTCCTGTAACCCCTATCATCCATACTCAATGAGACTCAGCAAGACGACTTTGAAGCTTGTACAACTAGGGTGGGGGAGGGATGGAGAGAGAGAGAGAGAGGGATGCAAGGGTTAATTGAAGTTAGAGAAACAATATATCGTACCACTGGGGTATAAGCTTCCCAAACGAAATATGGTGCAGTTCCTCCAATTTGCGTCTGGCCTCACTCTACAAGAACACTCTACAGTTAAACATTCCTAATCCTACGTTGACAACAGAACACTGTTGGGGCCTCTCTCTTGCACTATCATACATTTGGGGTTTTTTCTAATGATGTTCTTGCACTCATGTCTTGATTTTGTATTACTTTAGTTTAGAGATATAGATGCAGCGTGCAAACAGGCCCTTCGGCCCACCGAGTCCGTGCTGACCAGCAATGTTTACAATTTTGTGTGTCATTTATAAATCATCTACGTATCATTGTTTTTGTGGATTTACCTACTCCTCTGTGCCTATGATGCTGTTGCAAGCAAGATTTTCATTGTCTCTGTGTCTCAATGTGCTCAAGCAGATGACAATAAACTTGAATTTATACATATATAACGGGCAGCTGGATAGTCCTGTTAATGCATAGAACAATATTAGAAAGGTGAGAAGGGATCTTATTGAAACATATAAGATTATTAAGGGTTTGGACACGCTAGAGGCAGGAAACATGTTCCTGATGTTGGGGGAGTCCAGAACCAGGGGCCACAGTCTTAGAATAAGTGGTAAGACATTTAGAACGGATATGAGGAAACACTTTTTCACACAGAGAAGTTGTGAGTCTGTGGAATTCTCTGCTTAGGCTGGTGGAGGCTGGTTCTCTGGAAACTTTCAAGAGAGAGCTAGATAGGGCTCTTAAAGATATTGGAGTCAGGGGATATGGGGAGAAGGCAGGAACTGACACTGTCCAAAAATTCCGCGCGGCAACGGCCTGCCGGCCCGCAGCCGCATTGAGGCCGTACGCACCACCTCGACGGGCGTGCGCAGCGTCTCGACGGCGTACGCCTAGCGCCACCTTCCCGTGAACTTCGCTCGAACTTCACGTCAACTTGTACGGGATCACTCGACCTCCGCGTGGCTGCCGCTTACGGTTTGGTCGCGCTTGCCGCATGCAGTCGCATGCTCGTGGGACTGGCCCTGTACGGGGATCACTCGACCTCCGCGCGGCCCCCGCTTACGGTTTGGTCGCGCTTGCCGCATGCAGTTGCATGCTCGTGGGACTGGCCCGTTACTACCTACAACAATATGGAAGCTGAAGGGGAAAGTTGGCATTCAATTAACAAAATGCCTCAACTCTGCACCCATTCGCCTTGCAGCCACACTTGTCAAGCACTGTCTAACTCTAATTAGTACGGGCGTGTGTCATGTTAGGAAGAGTGTGTAACTCCTGCAGTTATCTGTGGTTGAAATTAGAAAGGGGTGAAAAAGTGTAGCAGGGATTGAACGGAGTAGCTGTGACTTGTGCTGGCAAGTATTTTGTTGCTGTGATTTCTCACTATTTGAATGACAAATTTGCATGACAAGTGGCAGGGCATTCTCTCGGCTCTCAGCCTCTGCTGAACACCTTCCCCTGTCTTGTGGAGGGTGAAACACAGACGGGTGCATGCAGCGAATTTTAAGCAATGTATCATTCAAAATACATTAAAAATATTCAAAAATAGAGTAATATCACATCAGTGAAAGACGCAAAAAGCTGGAGTAACTCAGCGGGACAGGCAGCATCTCTGGAGAGGAGGAATGGGTGATGTTTTGTGCCAAAACCATCTTCAAACAAATCATATCAGTGCTCACTAATGAGTATAATTTTAGACTGAAATAGTTCGATTGTTACACCAAGGAGATCACAGACTTATGGCCTGTCCCGGCCTGTCCCACTTACACAACTTTTTCGGCGACTGCCGGCACCCATCATAGGTCTTTGCAGGTCGCCGAAAATGTTCAACATGTTGAAAATCCAGCGGCGACCAGAACAAGGTACGACTCTTTGGGCGACTACTCATGACCATACAGGCTTCACCCCGTGACATGTCACCAGGGTGTCGCCTGTTTGGTCGTGAGTGGTCTCCTCAGTTGCTCAAAGAGTCGTAGCATCAGCATGTTAAACATTTTCGGCAATATCTATGACATCTCCTGGGATAAATAAAGTTCTATCGTATCGTATTGCAATAGACATCCTTGTGTACATGAGGTGTTGGAAGGGACCAATCTCCAGCGAGCTAATTGGAAATACGGGCATATTGGAAATTCAGCTTTTACTTTGGTCTAAGATAGACACAAACAGTTGCAGTAACTCAGCGGGACAGGCAGCATCTCTGGAGAGAAGGAATGGGTGAAGTTTCGGGTCGAGACCCTTCTTCAGACCCTGCTTTCACCTGTTGGAAAGCAGATTCCCAGCCAGCAGTGGAGGTGATGAATGAGCATTCGTAAACCTTATTCTTTCCCGCACCTTCATAACAATTCGGGTTCACCTATACCTGCATTATACCATCTCAATGGTTTTATTTACTTTTGCAGATGCCTTTAACCACAATAAGAGGCTTCTTTTCATCTTTCCTTCCTTAATTTGATTGAGTGGTAACCAACGTTTAAAAAAAAAAAAAAAATTAAAATTAGACAACTTCACAAAGTGCTCATTGCTAAATAACCATATAACCATATAACAATTACAGCACGGAAACAGGCCATCTCGACCCTTCAAGTCCGTGCCGATGAATATAGATGAATATCGCCTGATTCACAGGCTTTAGTGAAACACGCTGTGGGAAGGAGGAAGAGCCTTGTGCAGAATAGTGGGAGGTTGGGAAATGATAGTGAAACGTAGCCCAAATTGCTCATCCAAGTACAGAGGTCCACTAAGTCTGAAGAAGGGTCTCGACCAGAACCGTCACCTATTCCTTTTCTACAGCGATACTGTCTGTCCCACTGAGTTACTCCAGCATTTTGTGTCCATCGACTGTTTTCTGGTCCCTATTGCTGATATCATGCCAAGCTATTATACCTTTAACCATTAATCCAGTCAAGGTTCTGCAACTTTTATTAAATGGAAATTCTTAAAATGATATTGTTTTTAATCAACGTTTCCTTTGAATGGAGTGTTGACCCAAGTCTTTCAAAATGTAATCATTTCCTCAAAGATTACTGCCAATCTTTTAAAGCAAAGATAGACACAAACAGTTAGAGTAACTCAACGTGACAGGCAGCATCTCTGGAGAGAAGGGATGGGTGACGTTTTGGGTCGAGACCCTTCTTCAGTCTTGATCCGAAATGTCACCTATTCCTTTTGTCCAGAGATGCTGTCTGACCCGCTGAGTTACTCCAGCTTTTTGTGTCTATCTTGGGTTTAAACCAGCATCTGCAGTTCCTTCCTACAAATCTTTTGAAGTGCTTCAGTTTAGTGAAAAGCCCCAGAATTTTTTTTTAACCAAATTGCAAAAAGTTAGATCATGTGATTTTTTTTTTACAGCGGTCTCGTTAAAGGAGATAAATGATCATGGTTTAAAGCTTGGTAATGATCTAAATTAGATTTGTCATTCATTCACGTTCTTTGCAGAGTGAGCTTCCCGGATTGCCGACCTTACATCACGCAACTCATCCCAAGAGTAAACAAAGGAAAGTGCATGAGGAATCTGAGCAGATTTTTCCCAAGGTAGGTGCCAAACCCACAGGCCTACAAGGCTTCTGTTTGACAGTGTTTTTCAGTAGCACATATACCGACCGCCCAGTGTTAGAATTAATACTCCCTTTCCTCTAAAGCTAATTAATTGTTGTCACCTCAAGTGAGCAGGTGCTGGAAACTCTGCTTGCTTTGCTTTTTACAACTCGCAGGAGGGAGATGGATGCTCGTTGCGAATAAGGGAAATCTAATGTTAAGGGCCTCTCTCTACCCTCATGATATAAAGACCTTCTCACCTAAAGTAATACATTTGCAAAACCCAAAGGCAAACACCAAAAAAAAAACTTGAAGGATTGATGAAAAATCACCATCTCGGACATCGTTGAACTAAACAGAAACTCCGGGATGGATGGATTTATTTGAGAATACTTTCTCGCACGCTGCTGTCAAAGTCAACTCATTCCTACAGAAGCAGAGTTACATTGGAGCCCATTGAGGCGTCGGTAAACAAAGTGTAGCCTTGGCTGTCAGCATAACTGCAAGAAGTATTGCTCACAAACCTTCACGTAGACAGGCGAGAAGTCAGCCTGGATATGCCTCGTAATAATATGCAGTGAAGATTTATAGGGAGGCAATGCTGGCATCACCCATCAAGAAAAGTCTAGATCTGGCCTTTTTCAATTGCCTTTGCGATAAGCAAAAGATGGAAACAGCAAAATAAGGTGTTTGTACTGATTGCTATAAGGTCATAAGTGATAGGAGCAGAATTCGGCCATTCGGCCCATCATGTCTACTCCGCCATTCAATCATGGCTGATCTATCTCTCCCTCCTAACCCCATTCTCCTGCCTTCTCCCCATAACTTCTGACACCCGTACTAATCAAGGATCTATCAATCTCTGCCTTAAAAATATCCATTGAGTTGGTCTCCACAGCTTTCTGTGGCAAGGAATTACACAGATTCACCACCCTCTGACTAAATAAATTCCTCCTCACCTCCTTCCTTCCTTTAATTCTGAAGCTATGACCTCTAGTCCTAGACTCTCCCACTAGTGGAAACATCCTCTCCACATCCACTCTATCCAAGTCTTTCAGTATTCTGCATGTTACAATGAGGTCCCCCCTCTCATTCTTTGAAACTCCAGCGAGTACAGGCCCAGTACCGACAATTGGATCGCATGCCCTTGTTCTCTGGCCTGACACTGGGAAGAATGAGCTGGAGTTGTTCCTGCTGTTAACCCGCTTACAGTTCAAGTTTCTTTTTCTGCTGAATAGCCCAAAGTCCCCTCACTCATTTTGTGCATTTTTTTCAATGAAGCTGAGATGGAAGACAAATAAAAACGATAAAGTCGTCAACAGACCAAGGTCCTTTCAAAGATATTAAGTTGATAGGTTCACAAGTTCACAGAGCAGAATTAGGTGATTCGGCCTATCACATTGTCAGGTCTAGTGAGTATTTATTGGATTTCTCATATATCACCTTTCCAGAATCTGCAGTTTTTTTCACTTGAAATGGCAATATTTTGACATTTTATCCCATGGTAGTAGTACGCGGTTGTATAGGGCTCTGGTGAGACCACATCTGGAGAATTGTGTACATCCTTGTGATTGAAGCAGTGCAGCGTAGGTTCACGAGATTGATCCCTGGGATGGCGGGACTGTCATATGAGGAAAGATTGAAAAGACTAGGCTTGTATTCACTGGAGTTTAGAAGGATGAGGGAGGGATCTTATAGAAACTTTTAAAATTATAAAAGGAGTGGACAAGCTAGATGCAGGAAAAATGTTCCCAATGCTGGGCGAGTCCAGAACCAGGGGCCACAGTCTTAGAATAAAGGGGAAGTCATTTAAGACTGAGGTGAGAAAAAACTTTTTCACCCAGAGAGTTGTGAATTGAGAGTTGTGAATGACCTCTAGGGCCGAGATGGCCTGTTTCCGTGCTGTAATTGTTAATTTATGGAATTCCCTACCACAGAGGGCAGTGGAGGCCAAGTCACTCGATGGATTTAAGAGAGAGTTAGATAGAGCTGTCGGGGCTAGTGGAATCAAGGGATATGGGGAGAAGGCAGGCACGGGTTATTGATAGGGGACGATCAGCCGTGACCACAATGAATGGCGGTGCTGGCTCGATGGGCCGAATGGCCTCCTCCTGCACCTATTTTCTATGTTTCTATGTTATGCCCCCCTCGGTCATGACTGACCATGGGTGATGCATCCTAGTTGTTGGCTGCTTGCTCCAGACCTCGGCTGGAGCAGCGTTGCTTTATGCTGAAGAGACCAATGCGGGAGTGACAGTCTCTGTGGCAAAGATCACATGTGTGTGTGTGTGTGTGTGTGGTCTCTGGTTTGGTGAAGTTGCTGCGCTCCTTCCTGCTTGTCTGCCGCTGCGTTCATCAGTTTCTCTTGCCCCGTTTTGAGATGTTGGTTCAGGGTACATCTCCACCTCGTGCGGTCAGCTGCAAGACTCTCCCGGGACTCCACATCGATGTGGAGCGCCTTCATGTCTCTCTTGCAGACATCCTTGTAACGTAGCTGGGGGTGGCCGATGGTTCTCCTCCCAGATGTCAGCTCTCCATAGAGGATGTCTTTTGGAATACGGCCATCCTCCATGGCAGAGGTCATTGTTTTAAGGTGAAACGTTAGAGTTTAAAGGGAAGTCTTTTATACCGAGTGCTTGGTGCCTGGAACTTGCTGCATGAAGAGGTGATGGAATCAGACACAATCCTTATGTTTGAGGCATTTAGAAAGACACTACACTGGTCAGGATCAGGAATGTAATGCTGAGGTTCTATAACATAGAAACATAGAAACATAGAAATTAGGTGCAGGAGTAGGCCATTCGGCTCTTCGAGCCTGCACCGCCATTTAATATGATCATGGCTGATCATCCAACTCAGTATCCCGTACCTGCCTTCTCTCCATACCCTCTGATCCCTTTGGCCACAAGGGCCACATCTAACTCCCTCTTAAATATAGCCAATGAACTGGCCTCAACTACCCTCTGTGGTAGAGAGTTCCAGAGATTCACCACTCTCTGTGTGAAAAAAGTTCTCCTCATCTCAGTTTTAAAGGATTTCCCCCTTATCCTTAAGCTGTGACCCCTTGTCCTGGACTTCCCTAACATCGGGAGCAATCTTCCTGCATCTAGCCTGTCCAACCCCTTAAGAATTTTGTAAGTTTCTATAAGATCCCCTCTCAATCTCCTAAACTCTAGAGAGTATAAACCAAGTCTATCCAGTCTTTCTTCATAAGACAGTCCTGACATCCCAGGAATCAGTCTGGTGAACCTTCTCTGCACTCCCTCTATGGCAATAATGTCCTTCCTCAGATTTGGAGACCAAATGGAGACTAGTCGGGATGCATTTGGAGTATTGTGGGCAATTTTGGCCACCATATTTGAGGAAGGATGTACTGGCTCTCGAGCCAAGTCAATGGATATTTTTAAGGCAGAGATACTGTAGATAGATTCTTGATTAGTACAGGTGTCAGAGGTTATGGGGAGGTTATGATTGAATGGCGGAGTAGACTTGATGGGCCGAATGGCCTAATTCTACTCCTATCACTTATGACCTTGTAAGGCGTAGGAGGATAATGGAGTTAGTGTAGATGATTAAGTGGTCAATGCAGATGTAATGAAGGGTCTGTCTGGTGATGCAGGAGAACTTCTACAAAGTAGGCACACCTTGAGGAGATTTTGCAGTGGAGCAGACAGAATGTGGAGCAAGGAACTGCAGATGCTGGTTTACACCGAAGATTGACACAAAAAGCTGGAGTAACTCAGTGGGTCAGACTTGGAGAAAAGTAATAGATGACGTTTCAAGTCGAGAGGGGCAGTCTGAAGAAGGGTCTTGACCCGAAACGTCACCTATTCCTTTTCTCCAGAAATGCTGTCTGACCCGCTGAGTTACTCCAGCTTTTTGTGTCCATCTTCCGTTTAAACCAGCAACTGCAGTTCCTTCCTACAGATAACTTTGCGGATCTGTCCGTTTTAAT
This sequence comes from Leucoraja erinaceus, assembly GCF_028641065.1. Classification (NCBI taxonomy): domain Eukaryota; kingdom Metazoa; phylum Chordata; class Chondrichthyes; order Rajiformes; family Rajidae; genus Leucoraja; species Leucoraja erinaceus. The sequence continues at coordinate 74,633,689 of NC_073384.1, read as the reverse complement.
TCTGCAAGTGCACAATGACATTCTTTTTAAATCAATGATTGGGTCAACACCATCTAATGCAGGGATAAACTGAGCCCCATTTTGCTTTAATCACTGCCTGGATTATTTTAAAACGTCCGGGTCAGTTTAGTTTGGCAGTTTGGAATTGTTGGTAATGCTAACCGCATCAAAAGCAGCAGAAAGTGAAGGCCAGCTCCTTGTGATGGCACGGGCCACTGTGTCCAAACGCAAAGGTCTCACCTTCAAACAAGCTGCCATTGTCAAATGCTCCGTGGGAGGGGCGGAGAACAGAAGACTTATCAAAAAATACTCGCACCTTCCCCTGGTGATTCACTGTAATTTTATGAGCTGTGAGGAGGCAACTTTGACACCAATCCCTTAAAGAGCAGCCAACAGCTGCAGAGTGGGGAAGGGGTGGGGGTGGGGGGGGCAGTGTGTGGTGGTGGAAACAGGAAAGTGACCTGGGGAGGAAGAAAAGATCATGAAGATTCACTTTTACCTTTGATGTTTACAATAGGCTTGAGTCTTTTCAACTTCCTTTTTGTAATTAGCTGTCTTTAGGTACTTTGACAAACTGACCACCTAGTTAAACAACATTCTCCAAACAAAAAATTCTTCCCTATTTACTTTTTTCTAATTATTACTTTTACAACGGAAGAGTTGCTGGATTTAGATTGGGATTTAGTTTCTCACACAGTGCCTTGTGGAATATTCCTTGTACCAAAAACATTTATTCACCTTACCAAAGGCACTGGTGAGATTGTAAAGTGATTATGTATTTTTCGAGCTGAGATCTAAGGTGTAGAAGGAGGTTTCCGTAGAGCAAGATCGAGATACATTTCAATCCTCCCCACCCTTCATATGAACGTTACCCATGCAAGGTGTATGTGCTGTGGCTCAAAATCAAGCTCAGCGCTGGCACTACAAAGGCAATAGGTAGAGAGGACCTCATCCCGGGTTTCAAGTGTTCTGCCGATGCAACGTTTAAGGATGAAATGTTAGTAGTATTGTTATATTGTAATAGAACGTATTGAATTGTTTAGAAAGGAGCTGCAGATGCTGGTTTAAACCGAAGATAGACACAAAATGCTGGGAGTAATTCAGCGGGACAGGCAGCATTTCTGGATAGAGAGAATGGGTGACATTTCGGGTCGGGACCTTTCTTCAGACAAATCACATCAGTGCTCACTAATGAGTATCTTACACTGAAATTGTTAGTCTGTTGCCACCAAGGAGATCAACAGACTTAGGAATTGGGGCGGGAGAGGATTGTGGTTGAGGATCAGGCAGCACAGATGGTAGAGCTGCCGGTTCACAGTTCCATTGACCCACATGGTGGCTGTGTGGAGTTTGCAAGTTCTCCATGTGACATGTGGAGAACTCTAATCCTCACCTTCCCAAATCCCAAAGGCGTGTCAGTTGGTAGATTAAATGACTCCCTCAGGAGAGAGGGAGAGAGGGGAGGGAGGGAGGGAGGGAGAGAACGAGAGGTGAGAGAGAGGGAGAGGGAAGGAGGGAGGGAGGGTGAGTAGAGAGGGAGGGATCGCTGAGGGAGGGAGGGAGGGAGAGTGGGGGGGGGGGGAGGGGGGAAGGAGGGAGGGAGGGAGGGAGAGGAGGGAGAGAGGGAGGGAGAGAGGGAGAGAGGGAGGGAGAGAGAGAAGGTGGGAGTGAGGGACAGGGAGGGAGAGAGGGAGGGAGGGAGGGAGGGAGGGAGGGAGAGAGACAGAGAGGGGAGGGAGGGAGGGAGGGAGGGAGAGAGAGAGGGGGAGAGAGAGGGGAGGGAGGGAGGGAGGGAGGGAGAGGGAGAGGGAGGGAGGGAGGGAGTGAGAGAGAGAGAGAGAGAGAGAGAGAGAGAGAGAGAGGGGGAGAGAGAGAGGAGGGAGGAGGGGGAGAGAGAGAGAGGGAGGGAGGGAGGGAGAGAGGAGGGAGGGAGGGAGGGAGGGAGAGGGAGGAGGAGGGAGGGAGAGAGAGGGGAGAGGGAGGGGAGAGAGGGAGAGGGAGGAGGGGAGGAGGGAGGAAGGAGAGTGAGGCTGAGCGAGAGGTAGGGAACGAGGGAGGGAGAGAGGCAGAGAGGGAGTGAGGGAGAGAGGGAGGGGAGAGAGGGAGGGAGGGAGGGGAGAGAGGGAGAGAGGGAGGGGGGAGGGAGGGAGAGAGGGGAGGGGGATAGGGAGGGAGGGAGGGGGAGGGAGGGAGGGGGGGGGAGGAGGAGGGAGGGAGGAGGGAGGAGAGCGGAGAGAGAGAGGGAGGGAGGGAGAGGGAGGGAGGGAGGGAGGGGAGAGGAGGGGGAGGGAGGGAGGGGAGAGGGAGGGAGGAGAGGGTTGGAGGGAGAGAGGGAGATTGATGGGAGAGAGGGGGGAGGGAACGGGAGATTATTGAGAGGGAGAGAGAGGGAGGAAGGGAGGGAGGGAGGGGAGGGAGGGAGGGAGGGAGCCAGGGGGAGGGATTCAGAGGGAGGGAGGCTGAGGGAGGGAGGGAGCGGTTCCTGCCTTTTGAGGGATCCCTGACTCCGCTACTCTTTAAGAGACCTATCTAGCTCTCTTTGGAGGGAGCGCCCGGAGAGAGGGATGCCTCCACCCCCCTTGAGGCAGAGGAATTCAGACAGAGCACCACTCTCTGGGAGGGAGGGAGGGAGGGAGGGAGGGAGGGAGGGAGGGGGGGGGGAGGGAGGGAGGGAGGGGGGGGAGGGAGAGGAGGGATCCCAACTGGAGAGAGAGACGCTAGTTAGAGCCTGGAGCGCGGGTCCACTAGCCCTAAGCCTTAAATCTCTAGGGGGGGGAGATGCCCTCGTCTCCTTCTAAAGGCCAGAATGTACAAGAGGGAGGCTCCATTCTCTCAGGGATATGACAGTCAGGAGGGGAGGGAAGGGACCTTGCGTGAGGAGGAGGGAGGGAATCAATAGCAAGAATATGAGGAGGGAGATCTCAGTTATAATTTGTTTGGTTGTTTTGGTTTGGTCCATTTTGCATATGGAGTCCGAGATGGGATTGAGGGACTTTCATTTCACGCCAGGATGGGCAGGAGTGTATGGGAGGGAGAAAACTTGACTAGACTTGAATGTCCTTCCTCAAATTAGAGGACCAAAACTGCAACACACAATAGGGAGGGTGGTTTACAATAGGGGCCCTGTAGAAGAGTGCAGAGGACCTCTTTTGAGTTACAGAGGGAGGAGGGAGGAAACAGGTCAAGGAGGGAGGAGGGAGAGAGGAGGGAGGGAGGGAGTGAGGGATGGGAGGGTCTGAGAGATGGAGGAGCGGGAGAGAGGGAGAGAATGGGAGGGAGTCTTTTATAAAGGGAGAGAGGCCATTGTGATTTTCATCTGCAGGGAGGGTTTTGTCTACCAAAGGGAGGGAAGGAAGGAGATTATTGCATTTTAATCCTCTGCTGCATGTTTCACAAGCTTTCAATTGATCTTCTTCACTGCAGTCGTCTATTTTAAAATTATTGTGTGCTCAAAAAGAAAATGTAGACAATAGACAATAGGTGCAGGAGTAGGCCATTTGGTCCATCGAGCCAGCACCGCCATTCAATGTGATCATGGCTGATCATCCCCATCCAGTTCCTGCCTTCTCCCCATATCCCCTGACTCCGCTATCTTTAAGAGACCTATCTAGCTCTCTTTTGAAAGCGCCCAGAGAACCTGCCTCCACCCCCCTCTGAGGCAGAGAATTCCACAGACTCACCACTCTCTGTGAGAAAAGGTGTTTCCTCGTCTCCGTTCTAAATGGCTTACTCCTTATTCTTAAACTGTGGCCCCTGGTTCTGGACTCCCCCAACATCAGGAACATGTTTCCTGCCTCTAGCGTGTCCAAGCCCTTAACAATCTTATATATTTCAATGAGATGCCCTCTCATCCTTCTAAAGTCCAGAATGTACAAGCCCAGCTGCTCCATTCTCTCAGCATATGACAGTCCCGCCATCCCGGGAATTAACCTTGTAAACCTACGCTGCACTCCCTCAATAGCAAGAATATGTGTGTTATGATTGTGTTTATAATTTGTTTGGTTGTTTTGTTGTTTGTCTTTTGCACAAAAGTCCGCGAGCATTGCCACTTTCATTTCACTGCACATCTCGTATGTGTATGTGACAAATAAACTTGACTTGACTTGAATGTCCTTCCTCAAATTAGAGGACCAAAACTGCACACAATACTCCAGGTGTGGTCTCACTAGGACCCTGTAAAACTGCAGAGGACCTCTTTGCTCCTATATTCGATTCCTCTTTTTATAAAGGTCAACATGCCATTCGCTTTCTTCACTGCCTGCTGTACCTGCATGCTTACTTTCATACTAATGTACAAGGATCCCCAGATCCCGTTGTACTTCTCCTTTTCCCAACTTGACGCCATTTAGATAGTAATCTGCCTTCCTGTTTTGTCTACCAAAGTGGATAACCTCACATTTATCCGCATTAAACTTCATCTGCCATGCATCTGCCCACTCCCAATTCTTCTGCTATGTAGATAGCAGAATAACTACAAACATAAACTTATTTTATGCCAGAGATGAAGAAAAACTTGTTCTGGGCCCTTGTCAATCAATAACATCAAAACATTTTTTTTAAATCATGTCTAGAGAATGATGAGAGATGGACACAAATTGCTGGAGTAACTCAGCAGGACAGTCATAGACTCGTGTATAAAATCGTGAGAGGAATACGTCGGGTAGATGCACAGGGTCTTTTGCCCAGACTAGGGGAATCGAGGACCAGAGGACATAGGCTTAAGGTGAAGGGGAAAAGATTTAACAGGAATCTGAGGGGTAACGTTTTCGCACAATGGTTTGGTGGGTGTATGGAACGAGCTGCCAGAGAAGGTAGTTGAGTCAGGGACTATCCCAACGTTTAAGAAGCAGTTAGACAGGTTTTCCCATATTGGGATATGGATCCAATGCAGGCAGGTGGACTAGTGTAGCTGGGACATGTTGGCCAGTGTGGGCAAGTGGGCTGAAGGGCCTGTTTCCATCACTCTATGACTCTATGACGGGCAGCATATCTGGAGAGAAGGAATTGGGTGACGTTTCAGGTTGAGACCGTTCTTGTGACTAGACCTTTGGTTTAAACCAGCATCTGCAGTTCCTTGCTACACAGAGTTATGAGAGTTGTCATACGTACCAGCAATGGAACAAATAAATAGGTTCAAGTTTATTATTGTCACATATACTGAGGTACAGTGAAAACCTTTGTTTTGCATGTTAGCCAAACAGATCAGATATACCGTACATAGATACAATCAGATCAAACTCAGGTATAATAGATAAAGCATTAGGAAAGAAAACAAAGTGGCAAAAGGGAAGAGACTGAATTCTTACTTGCTGCAGCTTAACAGGCTCATCAATGCAATAACACTCAGATAAATATATAATAACCAATAATAATATTAAATTAGTAAGAGTAATAACTATAATAGTCCATTGTGCAACCAGGAATAGTCCATGGAAGATCGTGGCTGCTGAGGTTGTGGTTAGTGTTGTGTGGTGTTCACGTTCCTTAGAAGGCTTAGGATGTTGGGCATGTCCCTGACTACTCTCACCAACTTCTACAGATGCAGCATAGAAAGCATTCTATCGGGATGCATCACAGCTTGGTTTGGGAACAGCTCCAATTAAGACCGCAAGAAATTGCAGCGAATTGTGGACGCAGCCCAGACCATCACACAAACCAGCCTCCCTTCCTTGACTCCATTTATACCTCACGCTGCCTCGGCAAGGCCAGCAGCATAATCAAGGACTAGTCACACCCTGGCCACTCCCTCTTCTCCCCTCTGCCATCGGGCAAAAGGTAGAGAAGTGTGAAAACGCACACCTCCAGATTCAGGGACAGTTTCTTCCTGGCTGTTATCAGGCAACTGAATCATCCTACCACAACCAGAGAGCAGTGCTGAACTACTATCTACCTCTTTGGTGACCCTCGGACTATCCTTCATCGAACTTTGGTGGCTTTACCTTGCAGTAAACATTATTCCCTTATCATGTATCTATACACTGTAATCAAGTTTTGTCTTTCCACTGACTGGTTAGCACACAACAAAAGCTCTTCACTACCTCACGAGAGGACGAGGAAACACTTTTCTCACAGAGAGTTGTGAGTCTGTGGAATTCTCTGCCTCAGAGGACGGTTCTCTGGATACTTTCAAGAGAGAGCTAGATAGGGCTCTTAAAGATGGCGGAGTCAGGGGATATGGGGGAGAAGGCAGGAACGGGGTACTGATTGGGGATGATCAGCCATGATCACATTGAATGGCGGTGCTGGCTCGAAGGGCCGAATGGCCTACTCCTACACCTATTGTCTATTGCCTATTGTCTATTATAATGGCCTACTCCTACACCTATTGTCTATTGCCTATTGTCTATCGGTTCACGTGACAATAAACTAAACTGAACTGAACAAAACAAGAGTCTGATGGTTGTTAGGAATAACTGCTCTTGAATCTGGTGGTCACGATGTTCGGGCTCCTGTGTCACCTTTGTGGTGGTAGTCCAGAAATAGTGGATGCATTAGTAATAATCTTTCAAAACTCTTTAGATTCTAGTTCCAGAGGATTGGCGGGTAGCAAACGTAACCCCACTTTTAAAGAAGGGAGGGAGAGAGAAAACGGGGAATTACAGACCAGTTAGTCTAACATCGGTGGTGGGGAAACTGCTAGAGTCAGTTATTAAAGATGGGATAGCAGCACATTTGGAAAGTGGTGAAATCATTGGACAAAGTCAGCATGGATTTACGAAAGGTAAATCATGTCTGACGAATCTTATAGAATTTTTCGAGGATGTAACTAGTAGCGTGGATAGGGGGGAGAACCAGTGGATGTGGTGTATCTGGACTTCCAGAAGGCTTTCGACAAGGTCCCACATAAGAGATTAGTATACAAACTTAAAGCACACGGCATTGGGGGGTTCAGTATTGATGTGGATAGAGAACTGGCTGGCAAACAGGAAGCAAAGAGTAGGAGTAAACGGGTCCTTTTCACAATGGCAGGCAGTGACTAGTGGGGTACCGCAAGGCTCAGTGCTGGGACCCTAGCTATTTACAATATATATTAATGATCTGGATGAGGGAATTGAAGGCAATATCTCCAAGTTTGCAGATGACACTAAGCTGGGGGGCAGTGTTAGCTGTAAGGCGGATGCTAGGAGACTGCAAGGTGACTTGGATAAGCTGGATGAGTGGGCAAATTGTTTGGCAGATGCACTTTTAATGTAAATGAAAAAAATGTGAGGTTATCCATTTTAAAGATTAAAAAGACAGAGGGGGAAAGCTACCTAATGATATCATCTAAAGATTGGCTCGATTTTACAAGGGGAGATGCATCGAAGACCTAATAGACATAATAAAGTTTCAGTCATCTGGAAGGTAGTAACCTTCCAATACAGAGGCAGTGAAGGAAAGGAAGAGGAACTGGGAGCACTTTCATAGCAAAAGGATTGGAGTATAGGAGCAGGGAGGTTCTAATGCAATCACCAGGACCAGGGGATTCAGTAATGAACCATATAATCTGGAGTATTGCGACACAGTTACACCACGTCTCCAAAAATGTATACATAGGTTTTTATTGAACAAATCTTAGGGAAAACAGAGCAGGTTCAACGATACTGATTCCTGGGATGTCAAAACTGTCTTATGAAGAAAGACTGGATAGACTAGGTTTATACTCTCTAGAATTTAGGAAATTGAGAGGGGATCTTATAGAAACTTACAAAATTAGTAAAGGGGTTGAACAGGCTAGATACCTAGGAAGATTGTTCCCGATGTTGGGGAAGTCCAGGACAAGGGGTCACAGCTTAAGGATAAGGGGGAAATCCTTTAAAAACCGAGATGAGAAGAACTTTTTTCTCACACAGAGAGTGGTGAATCTCTGGAACTCTCTGGAATGCCACAAAGCGGTGATCGAGGTAGAATGGGATTCATATGATTAAAGTATTTAAGAAAATTTCAGATGTGGCCCTTCATCGCATGGATAACATTATATGGAGATAAAGGCACGGCTACGGGATACTGAGTAATATGATCTAGTCATTCCATATTAACAAGGGGCAATGGCAGGATGTTCATTATCAGGTTATTTGCACTGGTAATGAACCTAGCTGAAAAAATCAGAACACACCTGGATGTTTACGGTTTAATACAAAATATTCAAATAATTCAATCTTCAAATGCATACGATGTAGACTGTATATCACAAAACCCTAAAATAAATAAACTTTTCCCCAATGTCTCACCCATCTGTGATAAATGTCAGTCACAAGAAGCTGCCATAGTGCATTCTTTTGTTTTTGTATAAAAAACAAAAATCTCTGGATATTTATATTGAAATCTTCATAAAAATTAATTAAAATAAAACTTGCCAACCAAAAAGCAGAATGGATCATTTAATGCTAATTATCGTCCCTAACTTAAGAAACTAAATAATCTTTCAAATTCTGGAAAACGCTCTCGATGTCTTTAATTGGTCTAATAATGGCTATAAAAATGATCTTATACCTCAAATTCTATAAAAATTTCAATCAATACCTATAACAACAAAAATGTGTTTTTCAAAATGTTCGAAGACATTACAAATGGAAGATGGGATTATAAATCCCACAGCATACAAAGCAGCACACCTTAGTCCAAAGAGATAGGTGGTCTAGCATTTATGGAACTATTATGTAGCATAAGGTGCAATAGTAATTTAAAAATATGATAACCTGTACCAGGACTCTGCCCAACAGGGGACTGGATTATAATGGAAAGAGAGGACTGCTGTCCGTGTAATACTTTTTTGCGGACTTTTGTGTTACAATTAATCTGAATAACTCCTTTTTTTTCTTTTCTTTCTAGGGTCTATTTCCTTTTTTACTTCCTTCAAATAACTTCTTCTCTAAGGGCTTTCTTTCCCAACACTTTCCTGCACCTTGCCACGACAATAATCCTTGTTTAAACCTTCCTTATAGATTTATCATTTACACAATTTAAAGCTCGAAAAATCAAAACGCTCGGAGAAATGTATGAATTGGAAAATAATCTGCCTTTTCAACAATTACAACTGAAGGATTTTGAAAAAATAATGCAATATTTCAAATATCTTCAAATCCGTGACTATCTGAAAAAATACACAAAAGACTATCATAACATGTCCCCAGACTTATTGGATGAAGCCATGAAGACAAAGGCTGAATCAGCAAATCTAATATCATACTTATACAACATTATTTTAAATATAGAAATACCTACAACTGATGGCACATGGTACTCCAAATGTGATCTTGTCAGCAATCTTGTACAGCTGTAATGTGAGCTACCAACTCCTGTTCTCAACTCAATTTGCTGTTGTTTTCAGATTTAAACGACACTAAGTTTGTTGACCCAGGCAGTTGTAGATGCTGGTTTACAAAAAAGACACAAAGTGCTGGTGTATCTCAGTGGCTCAGGTAGCATCTCTGGAGAACTTGGATATGAGGAACAGCACCTCATATTTCGCTTGGGCAGCTTACAATCCAGTGGTATGATTTTTGATTTCTCTAGCTTCAAGTAACCCTTGCATCCCCTCTCTCCCCATCCCTCCCCCATCCACGTCGTACCAACTTCAAAGTTGTCTTGTTGGGTCTCATTGTTTGTAGCTTTAGTTCAACTTAGTATATTATTGTCACGTGTTAAGATAGTATAATATTGTCAAGATTGTTAAGGGCTTGGACATGCTAGAGGCAGGAAACAAGTTCCCGATGGGGGAGTCCAGAACCAGGGGCCACAGTTTAAGAATAAAGAGTAAGCCATTTAGAACGGAGACGAGGAAACACTTTTTCTCACAGAGAGTGGTGAGTCTGTGGAATTCGCTGCCTCAGAGGGCGGTGGAGGCAGGTTCTCTGAATGCTTTCAAGAGAGAGCTAGATAGGGCTCTTAAAGATAGCGGAGTCAGGGGATATGGGGAGAAGGCAGGAACGGGGTACTGATTGGGGATGATCAGCCATGATCACATTGAATGGCGGTGCTGGCCCAAAGGGCCAAATGGCCTACTCCTGCACCTATTGTCTATTGTCTATTGTGTACTGAAGTACAGTGAAAAGCTTTTTATAAGCACACAGCTAACAATGGCATTTTTCCTTTATCATCGTTAACAATCCTGGATCAACAAAACAGTGTCAACAGCATTCCATCTAAACAACAAGGAAGCTAAGTGAGAGGAAGCTGTCTTTGTTAACAACAGGCGCTTGGACTTCCAACAAACACCCACTTACCTCGGCATAAAGCTGGACAGGTCGCTTGCATTTCGCCAACACCTGGCTGGTCTCCGCGACAAGGTTATGGCACGTAGTGGCCTCATCCGACGCCTGGCTGGAACAAGTTGTGGAGCCAGTCCATCAACTCTTCACCCCTCTGCCTTAGCTCTTGTGTATGCCCCAGCTGAGTACTGTGCACCAATATGGAGTACAACCAGACACACTAGCCTGGTAGACACGAGCCTGAACAGCACCTTGTGAACCATCACTGGGTGCCTCGAGCAGCTCCCTATACTTACAGGCATTCCCCCTGCAGGGATCCGAAGGCAAGCAGCAACTCAAGCACTATCTCGTCATGCCATAGACCCAGATCACCTGCTCAATCAGGCTATCAGCAGAGAGCAGAGGCCACCCCGACTGAAGTCCCGTCACCCCTTTGTTCCACATGGAAAACAACTCCTAGCATCCATCCAGCCAAAGGAGACAAAAGCACACTGGATAGCCACCAAGTGGTCACAGGGGTGGAAGGCAAACTCATCTCCATTACACAGCTGCATCTCTTCACCAGGTAAAAGCTGTCCAGGGTCTGACCTCAGAGGAGCATGGGTGAAGCTCAACAGACTTGGTACTGGAGTGTTCAAGAAGGAACTGCAGATGAAAGATCGAAGGTACACAAAATTGCTGGAGAAACTCAGCGGGTGCAGCAGCATCTATGGAGCGAAGGAAAATAGGCGACGTTTCGGGCCGAAACCCTTCTTCAAACAACTTCAGATTCAGATTCAGATTCAATTTTAATTGTCGTTGTCAGTGTACAATACAGAGACAACGAAATGCATTTAGCATCTCCCTGGAAGAGCAACATAGCAAATGATTTGAATAAATAATAATAAGTGTCCGGGGGGGGTGGTGATTGGCAGTCACCGAGGTACGTTGTTGAGTAGAGTGACAGCCGCCGGGAAGAAGCTGTTCCTGGACCTGCTGGTTCGGCAACGGAGAGACCTGTAGCGCCTCCCGGATGGTAGGAGGGTAAACAGTCCATGGTTGGGGTGAGAGCAGTCCTTGGCGATGCTGAGCGCCCTCCGCAGACAACGCTTGCTTTGGACAGACTCAATGGAGGGGAGCGAGGAACCGGTGATGCGTGGGGCAATTTTCACCACCCTCTGCAGTGCCTTCCGGTCGGAGACAGAGCAGTTGCCATACCATACTGTGACACAGTTGGTAAGGATGCTCTCGATGGTGCAGCGGTAGAAGTTCACCAGAATCTGAGGAGACAGATGGACCTGGTACTGGAGTTGGGCGTTTCAATGCCAGCGTGTGGAGATGGGGGCTCCCTCCGCCAGAGCCCAGCCTGTGTATGCGGAGCAGAACAACAGACAGCCAACCATGTCATCTCTGGGTGCCCGCTCTACCACCCACCCAATGGAGCTCAGGGCCCGGCAGACATTGACGCAGAGACGACAACCTGGCTACTCAACACCCGGTTTGAGATCTAACTATTCCTTTGGTTTATTTATGTTTCATTCGCAAGAAGATAAGAAGATCGTTACTTCTTTGCGTATCTTTCATTCATTTGTTCAATATCTCTGTATATCACCGTCTATATCTCTCGTTTCCCTTCCCCTGACTCTCAGTTTGAAGAAGGGTCTCGATTTAAAAATCACCAATTCCTTCTCTAGATGATGCTGGACTGAGTTACTCCAGGATTTTGGATCAATCTTTAGTATGACAGCAGGTCAGCCGTTGCTTTCGTACTATGGGGGAATTGTTTGTGTTTTGCACTCTGCTTGTAGGGCGATTTGTACTTGAAAGCGCGTGACAGTAATAAAAATATGGATGTAAATAAGAGAAGCGAGATGCAAATTACACAGCTCTTTGACACTAAATTAAGCAATTGGTGTTTTTTCAATATCTCAGTTTGATCACCGCTCTAAATTTATCTCCCACTTCCCTCCCCTGACTCTCAGTTTGCTGTAAAGGGCCTCGTCCGAAACATGGCGATTTCGCCATTGAATATAGAAGTTGGGCCGTAATGGTCGTTACTCCAGGTTTTTGTCAACAAAAATAGAGAGTTAAAGAGGAGATTTACTAGAATGTTGCCTGGCTTTTCATGCTCGTATTGTTACAGAGAAAGCTTCTGAACAAGTTAGGAATTTGTTCTTTGGAGCGCTCAGGTTAAGGGGGGTACATGAAAGAGGTTTTTAAAAGATGAGAGGGATAGACAGAGTTGACGTGGAAAAGCTTTACCCAGTTGAGGGGTAACATGAGGGGGAACTTCTTTACTCAGAGAGTGGTAGCTGTGTGGAATGAGCGTCCAGGGAAGGTGGTGGAGGCAGGTTCGTTTTTATCATTTAAAAATAAATTGGATAGTTGTATGGATGGGAAGGGAATGGAGGGGGATGGTCTGAGCGCAGGTATATGGGACTAGGGGAGATTACGTGTTCAGCACGGACTAGAACTGTCGAGATGGCCTGTTTCCGTGCTGTAATTGTTATATGGTTATATGGATTTTGAACATTTCAAAATCCAACGGCGACAAATAAAATGTTGCGATACCTGAGGAAACACCGCACGTCAATACGTCATCATGCCGCATCACGCCGGGTCACACCGCATCACACCGCGTCACACCGCGACGTTTTCAGTGACCTGATACGTCAGTTAATGATGCCAGCAGTCGCCGAAAATAATCGGCAAGTGGAACAGGCCTTTGATTCTGCTACTGTCAATGTTTCTGATTTGAGTGGAGGGGTGTAAAATTTGACTGGTAATTGCCTTCTTTCATTGTTTTTTATTTCATTAAGGCATTTTAATGAGGCTCAGCCCTTCAAGTTCACAGTGGTTGAGTTGCAACCCTTCCCTGTCATCTATAATAAAGGGATACACGACCCGAGTAAACGCAGGGACAGGCACATCTCTGGATAGAAGGAATGTTGACGTTTCGGTGCCAGACCCGGGTCAGATTGTAATCTATTCTCTTTTACATGCTCTTCAACTTCGCCCTGATCTCCATACCACGAGGGGGAATTTTCAGTAGCCAATTCATCCGCCTACGATATTATTCCTGGATTCCTGAAATTGCCCCACAATACATGAAAATTAGGCACCTTTTATAAATCAGATATAATCATATAATACACACAATTGCTTCATTCTGAGATGTGAAATGAACTTTATCTCAGACTAGTAAAGAATACGTTGGACATTAAATCCCAAAAGAAACATTGTAAAAATAAGAAACAGTTGTAACCGCCTACTCCCCGCATTCTTTCACACATGTATAGGATTATCCCCTTTCCCGCTGACTCTCAGCCTGGGGTTTCCCCCGAAACATCACTCTCCTTCTCGCTGCCTGTCCCGCTTTGGCCGGAAGCATTTTGTGTCTATCTTCGGTTTAAAGCAGCATCTGCAGTTTCTTCTTGCACAAGATGGCACAGGAGCTGGCCACTTGGTTGCTAAATGTATGTTTTAATGATTTAGATCTGAATGCAGGGAATGCTAAAGAATTTTGGAAATAATGCAAAAATTCTGTTAGATGTGAGGAAGAAAGCTTTTGACTTCAGGAGGATGTATATGGTGATGAGTGAACTAGAAAAGTACTTAATGGAATGTGATGCGGAGACGTGTGAAAGACTATTTTTGGGGAGACACAACAAGTGTAAAAAGCCCCTGTCGATGCGAGTTCACCCAAGAGCTCTCCCGAGTTAAAAAAAAATCAAACTCGTGGTACTTCATCACGAGTATTTTTTTACTCTTGAAAAATTTTCACACTGTTGAAAAAACTTCACGAGTTTCCGCGTTTCCCGAGTACCTGCCATTACCATTACGAGCCGCTACGAGACATCCATGAGCTCTGACGTACCCGCTACGCACATTCCACGTACTTACGGGATTGATTGTTTTTTAAACTCGGGAGAGCTCTTGGGTGAACTCGCATCGTGGAACATGGGGCTTAACAATTGGGAGAACATTGAATTGTGCAGCAATATTGAGGGACCGTGATGTCCAGAGAGCACTAAAGGTAGCAGGGCAGGTCAATAGCGTGGTTAAAAAAACACTCAGAATTATGAGAGGGTGGTAAAGGAGGAAGCTTGCATTACTTTTTAAAGTGTAGGAAGAAACTGCAGATGCAGGTTTACACCGAAGATCGACACAAAATGCTGGAGTAACTCATCGGAACAGGCAGCATCTCTGGAGAGAAGGAATGGGTGATGTTCCAGGTCGAGACCATTCTTCAGACAGAGTCAGGGAAGGGGCAGACCAGAGATATGGAAGGGCAAGGTGTGAAATCGACAGATCAAAGCAGAAGATGATAAGGAAATGTACAATGGTTCGTTGTTAGCTGAGGGGAAGGTGACAACGAGACATACAATCAGTAAATTTAATCAGGACAGTAAAACTTGTCAGAGAACAAGGGTGCGGAGGGATGGAGAGAGAGGGAAAGCAAGGGTCACTTGAAGTTAGAGAAGTCAATGTTCATACCGCTGGGGTGTAAGCTGCCCAAGCGAAATATGAGGTGCTGTTCCTCCAATTTGCGTTGGGCTTCACTCTGACAGTGGAGGAGCCCAGGACAGAAAGGTCAGTGTGGGAGGGGGAGTGTCAAGTGCCTGGATATGTACCCGGGAAATGTGATCAGCAGGGTGATGAATGTGTGCTAGAAGGTGGGATTAGGTTGGGTCACCTTTTTGTTGGGATTGCCATGAACACAATGTGATTCAAATTGACTTCAGCACTGAAAAGTTACAGTTACTGTGCAGAATAAATTTAGCAATACAGAGGAAATAATAGTGCAGAAACAAAGTCTATTTCATATAACACCCTTCCCAATTTCAGGTTACCCCAGCATACTTTCTAGTTAATTAATTATTTTTTTAAAGTCTAGTTATTATAATGTGGGATCGAATTTAGCCAACTGGTACATAGCAGAAGATAGACACAAAATGCTGGAGTTAATCAGCGGGAGAGACAGCATCTCTGGAGAAAAGGAACCATTGACGTTTCGGGTCGAGACCCTTCTTCAGACTCAAGTACATAGCAGACTCTCTCAAACTCGAAGATAATTGATAATGCCCAGATAATGAGTAGGTCGTCCAGTTTGAAGTAGGTTGTCCATTTTCCCGCCACACTGCTCTGTTTCTCTAGCAGTTTGTTTGTTGCTGTTGATTCCAGCATCTGCTGTCTCTTGTGTCTCTGAGGGACATATGCGGCCTAGGCCACTGAGGAAATCTTCCTGCTCTTATTTTTATTAGTATCAAGCAATCTGTTATATCCACTTGAGTTTCATAGCTCGTCTGAAAGTTGGCAACGCTGACAGGCTGCAATCCCATTGTACGTCAGAGATGAGGATGTCGGGATGTCAGACTGAACCACTGGGTTCACTCTTGTCCTGGACTGGAACCTTTCCCCTCCTGATTCAAGCAGCAGAGGTCAGGTCGGGGTCGAGAAGGGCCGAGGTGCGATTGGCGGAGGCGGCCGAGAACAAAGGGGGATTGGGAACAAAGCATTGGGAGGGGGGACGGAACAAAGGGGGAACATTGGGAACAAAGGGGGAACATTGGGAACAAAGGGGGAACATTGGGAACAAACGGCCAAGAAAAAAGGGGGAAGATTGGGAACAAAGGGGGAAAAGTGGGAAGAAAGGGGGAACATGGGGAACAAAGGGGGAACATTGGGAACAAAGGGGGACCATTGGGAACAAAGGGGGAACATTGGGAACAAAGGGGGAACATTGGGAACAAAGGGGGAACATTGGCGAACAAAGGGGGAACATTGGGAACAAAGGGGGAACATTGGGAACAAAGGGGGAACATTGGGAACAAAGGGGGGTCATTGGGAACAAAGGGGGGACATTGGGAACAAAGGGGGAACATTGGGAACAAAGGGGGAACATTGGGAACAAAGGGGGAACATTGGGAACAAAGGGGGAACATTGGGAACAAAGGGGGAACATTGGGAACAAAGGGGGAACATTGGGAACAAAGGGGGAACATTGGGAACAAAGGGGGAACATTGGGAACAAAGGGGGAACATTGGAACAAAGGGGGAACATTGGGAACAAAGGGGAACATTGGGAACAAAACATTGGGAACAAAGGGGGGGAACAAACATTGGGAACAAAGGGGGAACATTGGGAACAAAGGGGGGGCATTGGGAACAAAGGGGGAACATTGGAAACAAAGGGGAGCCCGGTGGGGGGACCTCTGAGAACAAAGGGCTGAACCTCTATCGACCTCTTTGATGACCCTCAGACGATCCTTGATCGGACTTTGCTGGCTTTACCTTGCACTAAACATTATTCCCTTATCGTGTATCTATACGCTGTGAATGGCTCGATTGTAATCATATTGTCTTTCTGTTGACTTGTTAGCACGCAACGAAAGCTTTCAATTGTACCCCGATACACGTACCAATAAACAAAACTGAAACTGAAAGGGGGACCCGGCGTGGGGAAAGGAAGGAGTACTTATTGTAACTGTCGGCATCTTTGTGGCGACTAGGCTTGCCAACTGTCCCGTATTAGCCAGGGCATCCTGTATATTGGTTTGTCCCATACGGGACTGCCCTTGTCCCATATTTGACTGCTACTACTCGGGTCGAGGGGACTGTCGGATCAGAGCGAGCGCGACCAACCCTGCCTCATGCGTCCTGACGTAGTGCAGCCCATGGAGTGCAGCAGCAGCCCCTCGCCCGTGGCCCCGTCGGTCGGCAGGCCAGCCAGCTGTCCGACCTTCGGATCTTCGCTTACCACCAACACCACCACCCCTCCTTCATCGGTTCATGAGTTGGATGGGGAGCCGGACTTTGCACGCGATGTCGCAAACTCCTTAGCTGGCCCTCCGGCTGAGCTTTGTGTGCAGCCCAGCACCCTGGACAACTAATCATTCACCCACCTATGGCCGAGACGGTAAAGGAATGGCCGTCGGGAATTCGTCCCTTATTCTGATCTTTTGTTGCTTATTTGGGAGTGAGAATGTCGGCAACCCTAGTGGTGACTCTTATGTGAATTTTGTCTGCAAAAACAAAGACTTTCACTGAACCTAGCTTAGGTACAAGTGACAATAAAATATCATCATCATCATCTAATTGCTACACCAGTGATGGGGAACTGATCGGGACATAAATTATGGGCAGCCAGAGACACAATTCAACGGCACAGAGGAGACTTGCATTAACTAGGGTGCTGTGTAGGAACGAACTGCAGATGCTGTTATTTTATAGATAGGCACAAAATGCTGGAGTAACTCAGGGGGACTGGATAGAAGGAATGGGTGACATTTCGGGTCGAGACCCTTCTTCGGACCGAGGGATGTAGGGTCTTGACCCGAAACGTCACCCATTCCTCCTCTCCAGAGATGCTGCCTGTCCCACTGAGTCACTCCAGCTTTTTGTGTTTAATGAGGTTGCCCTTGACCATTGTGTCATCATAGGGCTGGAACTAGGACCGGGTAGGTTGAGAAATGATAAAGAAAGGATATGTCATGTGTACTTGGAATATGCTGCCTCATGCTTATGTGATTTTATTATGAGATAGATTAGTACAAAATGCTTCCACTAATAGAAATATTGGTAAACTAATGACATACATTTTAAGTCATTGGCAAAAATATATAACGGGAAGGCTTAAGGGACAGAAGTTCAGGGGTAATATGAGGGGGAACTTCTTTACTCAGAGAGTGGTACATTTTAAGTCATTGGCAAAAATATATAATGGGAAGGCTTGATGCATGGCTTGATGCAGGGTTTCGACTTGAAATGCCAACAATTATTTTCCCTGTAGATAGACACAAAAAGCTGGAGTAACTCAGTGGGACAGGCAGCATCTCTGGAGAAAAGGAACGGGTGACGTTTCAGGTCGAGACCCTTCAGACTGAAAGTCACAGGAAAGGGAAACGAGAGATATAGACGATGATGTGATGATATACACAGAGGGAGAGCAGCGAGAGAGGATACTGCAGAACTCTTGTTGGAGAGAGGAGAAGAACCTCTTCAAAGCCTTCAAAGCTGTCCCGCATGTTACTCCAGCATTTTGTGTCTCTCTTCAATAAAATATTAGTGTTAATGTTGAAAACCCAATCTATGATCTGCAGAAGACAATTTCTCAGAAGGATTGGTTGTAGTTCTGAATCCAATTCCGAATGATTTTCTCACAGATAATGTTCGTATTTTTCATAAGATGCAACGCAGGTTAGGGCAGGGGAGGCAATAATTTCCAGATGCTGGTTTAATCTGTAGATAGACACAAAAAGCTGGACTAACTCAGAGGGACAGGCAGCATCTCTGGAGAGAAGGAATGGGTGACGTTTCTGGTCGAGACCCTTCAAACCCTCTGGAGAGAAGGAATGGGTGACGTTTTGGGTTGAAACCCTTCTTCAGATTGTGTCAGCCTGTTCCGCTGAGTTGCTCCAGCATTTTGTGTCTACCTTCGGTGTAAACCAGCATCCGCAGTTCCTTGCCACACAGTAGTTTTGGTGATTTTGGATTTACCCTGTGTCATCCTGTCAACCCATATAAAATATAACATGGACACATTTTGTCTTTGCAATATTATGTTGCGTTTTTTCATGGTATTTTGCAAGATGTCTTTTCTTTGGGTTATTGATATCAGTTGCAGAACCTCTTCATCCTAGGTTGTGCTTCCTCATCTCTCAGCCCTTGGAATATGACCAGCGCAACGCTCAAACTGTGGCAAATTCCAATCGGAGTCAGGAATACCTTGAGGAAGCCTCTCAATTATGTTGTGATGCTCACAGGTGTGCTTGCCGTGATTCCGTCTGGCTGCGGGCAAGATGTGGCTGAGTGTGTAAGCGCTCTCCCAAGATTGTAGAAAGCGCGGGCAGATAAAAATGAAAGAGAGAAAAAGAAAAGCAGACGCATACTCGTCTTTGTCATGCTAATAGTAATTAGTATATTGTGGAGAAAGAGTCTAGACAATAGACTGAGGTACGCTGGCTGGCCGCTACAGTATAAACTGCTTCCTGCTCCAGGGAGTGACTATACACTTTTACTGAGGTGACACATACAGAGAGCTGGGAACTACAAAGCTCAACAACTGTTCTCACAGCATCAAAGACATGGTGCTACACCTCTTTCAACCTTTCAATGCATACCTTGAAATACTTTAAATCCTTCTTGTTCCAGATTTCTATGCAATGTACGAATTTTAAGATCAAGCCCCAATGAAGAAATAGTCTCCCTTTAGATAAATACTGTTTATTCTTTCCACCTTAACGTAAGAGAAATAAGCATTCATTTCTGGCATTCATTTCTGGCACCTTTTTCGAACCAGTTCCATGTGCTGTAATTTTTACAGAATTTTGTTCAAATGTGGCAATTTTTACACTAAATTTTATTTATTTAAAAAAACGCACTTTTAACGTTCATGCGTTCTCACAAACATTCTACTCTGATTAGTAAACAATTTTATAAATTTATAGAGTCTTACAGCTTTGGAAACAATTTTTCATCGCAGTTAGCAGTTGATAAAACTACTTGATACAGTTTGCTCCTGGACTGTAATCCATGAAAGGATTTAATTTGCGGGGAAAAGGTTTAATAGGAATCGAGGGATAACTTTTTCACACATAAGGTGGTGGATGTATGGAACAAGTTGCCAGAGGAGGTAGTTGAGGCAGGGACTATCCCAACGTTTAAGAAACGGTTAGACAGGTACATGGATAGGACAGGTTTGGAGGGATATGTGGCGAATGTGGGCAGGAGGGACTAGTGTAGCCGGGACATGTTGGCTGGTGTGGGCAAGTTGAGCTGAAGGACCTATTTCCACGCTGAATCACTTTATGACTCTATGTGGTCTCCTCCATGTAATCCTCCATCCTCAATGCTATATACCGCCAACTGCACGGCTAACCTCAGTCATTGCTCTATACACCTTGCACCCAAAGCTCAGTGCTCAGAATTTGTAGTGTGACTATTGGAATCATTAGTGCAAAGTCGAGTTTGGACCCTGTTACAAATATTTCTCACATCGCATGCATCTCGTGGGTTGGCTCGGAGCAAGAAATGCAGAGGTGCACACAGTAACATTACTGTGATCAGAACAACCATAAATTAATTTGGTCGAGTTTGTTCAGATCTTCTTCTGAAAACAACGAAATCATTTTTGAAGGCATAAATATGAGCTCAAGAAATAACAGGTTTGGCAAATTAACCCAAAATCCAAAATAGGGAAATACGTAGGAAGGAACTGCAGATGGTGGTTTAAACCGGAGATAGACACAAAAAGCTGGAGTAACTCAGTGGGTCGGACGGCATCTCTGGAGAAAAGTAATAGGTGATAATTTTGGGTCGAGGCTCTTCAGAATCAAAGATAACAACTCTGAATGCTTTATTGTTCATCAAAGTATGGAATCTGCAGCAGTAGTTACAGGTATGCAGGCATCGGAAAAGTTGTCAAATTTGTGAAAATGCATGGAACTATTCTAAAAAGATAATGGATACAAAGAATTAATCTTTTTCTGATGTTTTACATCTTGAATGAATGAATGAATAGGTTTATTGCCCAAGTATTCACATACAAGGAATTTGCCATGATGCTCCGCCTGCATGTCATGCTCCACATGACATACAGTGACAGTTAGGAATGACACATAAAACATTAAACATTAATAATAAAACATTATCGATTAAACTTATCTTAATTCAAGAAGCAAATTGACCAGTAGGGAAACTATTCTGCAGATGGCCTCACCTAACAATAAATAACGTGAAGAAACGAGGAGGCTTTGGGGTTACAGTGTTCTGAACTATGTGCTAAAGAGTTGAAAAACGTATGATTCCATGTAAATTTTGCTGACCAGTTGAAATGTGCAGGTGACTAAAACTCACAGAGATCCCAATTTGAAAGGCAGCTTTGGGGTGAGGCTTAGTTTAGTTCTTCACTCAAAGCCTAATTATGTGGTAATTGAAATCCAAAGATAATAGCTGCGGGCCCTGGAAGCAAGGACCTCCTGGTGAGTATTTTAAAGAAAGGAAAGACTTGCATTTTATATCATGCCAGGAATCAAGTCTCGAGGACCAGAATTCAATTAAAAAACAGTGATCAATGAAGGCACAGGAATGGTCAAATCAGAGAATATATATTCATACATATATATATATATATATATATATATATATATAAACATACACACACATATATCTGAAGAAGGGTCACAATACGAAACGTCACCCATTCCTTTACTCCAGAATCCCGCTGAGTACTCCAGCTTTTTGTGTCGATCTTCGGTTTAAACCAGCATCTGCAGTTCCTTCCTACACATATACATACATACATACATACATACATACATACATACATACATACATATATACATACATACATACTGTTGGGGGGTATGGTGTCCGTTATTGCAGATTGTCCGCCATAACCAAGTAAGGTGTTATCATTATATGCAGTTGAAACATAGAACTGCAGATGCTGGTTAATACACAAAAGTACACCAAGTGTTGGAGTCACTCAGTGGGTCAGGCGGCATCGCTGGAGAACATGGATAGATGATGTCGGGCCCTTTCTTCAGACTGATTGACTCTGCTGAATGACTCCAGCACTTTGTGTTGTTTCACCTTGAATCAAGGTGCGGATGCTGCTGTCTGCACTGCTGGGCCATCCTTCACCACGAGTGCACCTGCTGCTGGTGCGGTTCAACTTGTAGCGCTTCTCCCATTGCTCTGTCCACTCAGTCTCTCCACCGCCACCTCCTTCTGCTTTCCCCACTGCAGTAGCCAACATCTTCCAAGGTGGGTGACTCTGGGGAATGAGGAGGAGGGGGGCAGCCGGGGGGAAGGGGGGGTTGTGGAGGAGGGAGGGAGGAGAGGAGGAGGAGGGAGGAGGAGGAGGGGAGGAGGAGGAGGAGGAGGAGGGGACAGTGGAGCGGGGAGAGGACAAAGTGACGGGCTGACAGGAAGACGCACAGCAGGTGGGAAGGTAGGGAGCCCCAGGGTTACTAAGCGGGTCATGTTGGTGGCAGAGGCTTGTAGTAAGCGCTCTCCCCAGGGGTTGCAACAACAGCCGCGTCAACTGGAAATTGCGGTGGGTGAAGAAGGGCTCGCTGGTGTACCTGATTGTGGATGATCAGCCATGATCACAGTGAGTTGCGGTGCTGGCTCGAAGGGTCGAATGGTCTACTCCTGCACCTATTGTCTATTGTCTATTGGCTCGGGGGTGGCATGACTATGTGTATATATATCTATATTACTAAAAGTCTGTTCTTGACCGGTTTTGGCCATCTGTGCTGCAATTTCCGAGAGAACGCCGCCACCTACGGCCGTCATTTTTGGCCACCTAGCTCAGAGCCCCCCTCCGCCATATGTGTGCCGAGGATTTTTCCCGTCGATGAAAAATGACAGAGATATTAATGTTTTTACAAAATTTCCCATTCTTTCTGCTGCCCCTGCTGGCGGCAGGGGGGAGGGACTATAAAACCAAGAAGTGGTGTGCCTCATAGTCTCGTCAAGATGGAGGAAAGCAGAGGGTCATGTTTCTCTGAACTGTGAATAACACTGAACACATGTTTACTCAAACGTAAGTTCTAAAACGCTTGCAGAATGTGTCTATTGGTTCTAAAATGTTTGCAAAAAGTGTCTATTGGTTCTAAAATATTTGCAAAAAGTGTCTCTTTTGGTTCTACAATGCTTGCAGAATGTGTCTTTTTTGGTCTTTTTTGGTTCTAAAATGTTAGGTTTCCCCCCCCTCCCCTCCCCCCCCCCCCCCCCTCCCCACTTCCCCCCCCCCCCCCCCCCCCCCCTCCTCCCCCCCCCCCCTCCTCTCCCCACCCCCTTTCCTCTCTCCCCCCCTCACCCTCTCTCCCCCCCTCCCCCCTCTCCTCTCCCCCCCTCCTCCTCCTCTCCCCCCCCCCCCCCCTCTCCCCCTCCTCTCTCCCCCTCCCCCCCCCCCCCCCTCCCCCTCACCTCCCCCCCTCTCCCCACTGTCCTCAAAAATTTGTTATAACATTAAAATATTTGGATAGCTACTTGGATAGGAAATGTTTAGATGGATATGTGTTTAGCTTAGATGGGAGTTTTGGTCGGCATGGATGAGTTGGATGAATGTATGACTTAGCCAAGTGCTAACATAATTGCTGTCCAACAACCACATTCAAATTGTTCTGAAGATAGACACAAACTGCTGGAATAACTCAGTGGGACAGGCAGCATCTCTGGAGAGAAGGAATGGGTGATGTTTCGGGATGAGACCCTTCCTCAGACTGGCTAAGACAGACATAGACTGAGGAAGGGTCTCGACCCGAAACGTCACCCATTCATTCTAACCAGAGATGCTGCCTGTCCCGCTGAGTTCCTCCAGCACTTTGTGTTTATCTTCAGTGTAAACCAGCATCTGCAGTTCCCTCCTATACACCCTTCAAATTGATCTGGTTCAGTATTAACCAGCTCTTAACATTTAAGGCTCTGCTTCAGGTCTAGTCTTAATTCTAGTTCATGCATTTAGCCAACCTCCTCCACACAGCACCACTAAGAGGGTAATCCCAACAAAATGATGGCACGCTAAAGCAGTTAAGGCCAAACAGATTAAGACTATGGCAACTGCCAGCGCACAGGGTTTTGTACTGACACCGCACAAAGGGAAGTCTGAGAACCACAGATTGATTCGAGCAGCCAAAACTTTTGCCTCAATACAGCTATTAAGAAAAAAAATTCAGTCAACAGTGGAGGCGACATTATAAAATCAGTCACAAAAAGCTGGAGTAACTCAGCGAGATAGGCAACATCTCTGGAGAGAAGGAATGGGTGACCTTTCGGGTGGAGGCCCTTCTTCAGACACGACCCGAAACGTCACCCATTCCTTCCCTCCAGAGATGCTGCCTGCCCTGCTGAGTTACTCCAGCTTTTTGTGTCTATCTTTGATTTAAACCAGCATCTGCAGCTCTTTCTTACACATGATAAAATTAGTCTTGGGGCCTGAGAATCAGACATCTCTTCATCTTGAGAGTATCTAAGACACCTCGGTGTCAATTGTATGAAGACTTCATTAACATTAGGGATGCCACTTAGGTCACCTCCACTTGTAAATTCCTTTCTTTAGGTCTAGCACTTACTTGGAGACAGCCATCAGATAATTTGTGCTCCTCCCCTGGGGCCACAAAATATCGCCCTCTCTGAAAGATTCATAGTAAAACTGGATGAAAGAGATTCAGGACTGTATATCTAAATACTGAGGATAAGACAGACTGGACCACCGTTTTGCTGAACACCCAGGGCAGTCACGGTGGCGCAGTGGTAGAGTTGTTGCCTTACTAACATAGAAACATAGAAATTAGGTGCAGGAGTAGGCCATTCGGCCCTTCGAGCCTGCACCGCCATTCAATATGATCATGGCTGATCATCCAACTCAGTATCCCGTACCTGCCTTCTCTCTATACCCCCTGATCCCCTTAGCCACAAGGGCCACATCTAACTCTCTCTTAAATATAGCCAATGAGCTGGCCTCAACTACCCTCTGCGGCAGAGAGTTCCAGAGATTCACCACTCTCTGTGTGAAAAAAACTATTACCGCAGTTGTACAGGGTCTTGGTGAGACCACACCTGGAGTATTGCGTACAGTTTTGGTCTCCTAATCTGAGGAAGGACATTCTTGCCATAGAGGGAGTACAGAGAAGGTTCACCAGACTGATTCCTGGGATGTCAGGACTTTCATATGAAGAAAGACTGGATAGACTTGGCTGTACTCGTTAGAATTTAGAAGATTGAGGGGGTATCTTATAGAAACGTACAAAATTCTTAAGGGGTTGGACAGGCTAGAAGCAGGAAGATTGTTCCCGATGTTGGGGAAGTCCAGAACAAGGGGTCACAGTTTAAGGATAAAGGGACTGAGATGAGAAAAACATTTTTTAGTCAGAGAGTGGTGAATCTCTGGAATTCTCTGCCACAGAATGTGGTTGAGGTCAGTTCATTGGCTATATTTAAGAGGGAGTTAGATGTGGCCCTTGTGGCTAAAGGGATCAGGGGGTATGGAGAGAAGGCAAGTACAGGATACTGAGTTGGATGATCAGCCATGATCATATTGAATGGCGGTGCAGGCTCGAAGGGCCGAATGGCCAACTCCTACACCTATTTTCTATGTTTCTACAACAAATGCAGCGGCAGAGTCCCGGGTTCTTTGGTTTCTTCCTACACTCCACGTACAGGTTTGTAGGTTAATTGGCTTGGTGAGGTAGATGGTAGTTCAGCACTGCTCACTAGTTGTGGTCGAATGAATCAGTTGCCTGATAACAGTTAGGATGAAACTGTCCCTGAATCTGGAGGTGTGCGTTTCCGCACTTCTATACCTTTTGCCTGATGGGAGAGGGGAGAAGGGGGAGTGGCCAGGGTGCGACTGATCCTTGATGATGCTGCTCGCCTTGCCGAGGCAGCGTGAGGTATAAATGGAGTCAATGGAAGGGAGGTTGGTTTGTGTGAAGGTCTGGGCTGTGCCCACAATTCGCTGCAATTCCTTGCGGTCTTGGATGGAGCTGTTCCCAAACCAAGCTGTGATGCATCCCGATAAAGGATGTAGATTTCCAAAGGCAGAGGGGCAGGGGAATGCTAATTCTGATATGTCTCAATGTGGGGGGGGGGGTGTCAGATGACTTGGATGCACATTCCATGGTTTATAAAACAAGGATGCGATGTTCAGTATTTAGAAGTCATTGGTTGAGCCTTAGCAGAATATTGAGCACACTTTTTAACATCCCATGTGGTAAGACCATGTACGTAACAGATCAGAGATTTCAATTAGTGTGAACCGGTGTGAAAATCTGAGGTTATTCTCTTGATGTTATTTAAAGTTATACAGACCTAATAGAGAAAATGTCTACACATTCCCGGGGAATGATGATGCTTTGAATTAACATGGGATCTGGTTGTGTGTTTGAAACTGTAGCTTTCATTCCTCTTGTAAACAAAGGTGGATTTGCAAAGGCCAGGCACGTCTGAGACTTGCTTATCTGAAAGCTTGGCAATTTTGGTGATCAATAAATCAATAGAGGTTAAAACGTCAGGTTGAGTGTGTACGAAGGAATTGCAGATGCTAGTTTACACTGAAGATAGACACAAAATGCTGGAGTAACTCAACGGAACAGGCTGCAAGCATCTCTGGAGAGAATGGGTGACCTTTGGGTCGAGACCTTCTTCGACTGAAACGTCGATGCTGACCTGAGTTCTTCAGCATTTTGTGTCAAACTTTGGTGTAACCCATTCCTGCAGTTCTCCCTATACATATCGAGGCTCTGTTCAGCTTGGTCCTGTTCTGCTGATGCAAAACAGAAGTGCCCAGCACATTTTTATGAAATATTGACAATCTTTTGTTTTTTGTGTATGAACCATTTGATATTTTTTCAAAATTAGTCAGTTCCTCCCTATCTTTGGAATACGGAGGTACCCTCTAAAGTTTCAGCTAATGGTCTGTTCTCAGCTGATGCCAAATCAGAAGTGCCTAGCACAGATTATGATATGAAATATCAGAGGAGAGACAGGTGTGGTGTACCCACCGCAATCCTGGCTTCTTCTTGCGTATGGCGTGCACAGCCTAAAGTTGCGTCCTACTTTTTGTTCTATTTAATGATTTGTTCCCAACACGTGCACGTCGAGTTGATTGCTTACTTCTATCTTTTTTAAAGCAAAAAACATGGGTGGACCAAATGTGAATGTGTTGTGGTTGTAATTTACAATCTACCCATAGAGGAGAGACAGCGCGTGATCCTGGTTGCAGATCAGCTGACTCACTTGTTCTATTTAATGAGAGACGAGTTGATTGCATTATCGCAACAACTGGACCAGAAGGTTGCAATCACCCACCCCGCGATCCTGGTTCAGATCAGCTGACTCAGCAGAGACTGAGAATCGAACTGGAGAATATCCTCATCTGTAAGAATAACTGCTATATCATAGTCTGAAGGAAGGTCTCAACTCGAAACGTCATCCATTCCTTCTTTCCAGAGATGCTGCCCTGTCCCACTGAGTTACTCAAGCTTTTTGTGTCTATCATGGTCTACTTATCTGTTATAATATCAAAAGTGTAGAAACATATAATAATCCTGCAATAATAAATACCCAATCTCAGTCACAGCTTTTAACAGTAAGATCTCTTGGTTCCTGCAATTCAAACATGCTGTGATTCTTGCAGGGCAAGGGGTTTCATTGAAGTCTATCATGTGACTATGCCGGCATTCACCCCCTTACCAATTCCTTACCAAGGTGATAGCTTGAGCTAAAGGCTGTCTAAAGTAACTCTAGACCTCATCATTACCACCTTAGATTATAATCAACATCTTGATGTTCAATTGACAGTCAGCCAAATCCCAATCCCATATTAACCTTGCTGTCCTGGGCCTCCTCCACTGTCAGAGTGAGGCCAAGTGCAAATTGGAGGAACAGCACCTCATATTTCACTTGGGCAGTATACAACTCAGAGGTATAAATATGGACTTCTCTAACTTCAAGTAACCCTTCTTTCCCTCTCTCCATCACTCCCCTATCCTAGTTCTCTGACTAGTATCACTGTCCTGATTATATTTTACTTTCTATGCCTAGTTGTCATCTTTCCTTAGCTAACAATGTTCTATTCTACATTTTCCTTGATCTTTGACCCCTTTAATCACTCATTTTCACACCCTACCCATATCTCTCGTTTCCCTCTCCCCTGATTCTCAGTCTGAAGAAGGCTCTCAACTCAAAACGTCACCCATTCCTTCTCTCCAGAGATGCTGCCTGTCCCGCTAAGTCACTCCAGCATTATGAGTCTAT
This sequence comes from Leucoraja erinaceus, assembly GCF_028641065.1. Classification (NCBI taxonomy): domain Eukaryota; kingdom Metazoa; phylum Chordata; class Chondrichthyes; order Rajiformes; family Rajidae; genus Leucoraja; species Leucoraja erinaceus. The sequence continues at coordinate 74,605,751 of NC_073384.1, read as the reverse complement.
CGTTAGCTAATTCTATATTCGGCCCTTTCACCACTGCCTCACCAACAAGTATTCTTCCCTCACCCCTGCCAAATCAGCCCAGAATCCAACTCAATCTGCCTTATGTATAGGGAGGAATTAACTGGTTTACACTGAAGAAAGACACAAAATGCTGGAGTAACTCAGCCGGACAGGCAGCATCTCTGGAGAGAAGGAATGGGGGATATTTTGGGTCGAGACCCTTCTTCAGACTGAGAGTCAGGGGAGAGGGAAATTAGATATGGGAGGGTACAAAGACAAGGTAAGGGATGTGTAGGAAAGAACTGCAGATGCTGGTTTAAATTGAAGATAGACACAAAATGCTGGAGTAACTCAGCGGGACAGGCAGCATCTTTTAAAAAGTACAGAGAAAGAGGAAATCAAGGAGCCATAATGAAAATTCAACCCAGATGATTTGATTTAATTTTTAACACATTTGTATGGTGCTCCAAACAAGAATGAATGTTCTCCTTGTCTACTGAATGACACAAAAGATGTAATGATGTTTGATAATAGTTACTCACAGGATATCACCTTCCCAAACTGTTTGTTCTTCATAATAGTTAAGTTTAGTTTAGTTCAGTTTAGTTTATTGTCGCGTGTACCCAGGTACAGTGAAAAGCTTTTTGTTGCGTGCTAACCAGTCAGCAGAAAGACAATACATGATTTCAATCGATCCATTTACAATGTATAGATACATGATAAGGGAATATCGTTTATTGCAAGGTAAAGCCAGCAAAGTCCGGTCAAGGATAGTCCGAGTGTCACCAATGAGGTAGATTCTAGTTCAGCACTGCTCTCTGGTTGTGGTAGGATGATTCAGTTGCCCGATAAAAGCTGGGAAGAAACTGTCCCTGAATCTGGTGCTGTGCCATGAGATGTGCCAAGAATGATTTGACTTTCCCAGCAGATTCTCGGCAGTATTTCTCACCAGGGTGGTTTTGAAATCCTGCAGCTGTGTTATGTATTAAGAAACTCCAGAATAGCAGCACTTAGTGGTGCGTTGTTTTGAGGCTGCACAGCAAATCAGGGAGCCATTAAGAAAATTCTACCCAGATGAGTTTATTTAGTCTTTAACACATTCGCTGCTACCTTCATGATCATGATCAAGTCTGGATATTGATGGAGATGGGAGCATTACAGTTTCATATTTAAACTTACACAAAAGGTTTTTCTTGGCCACGAAAGCTCCCAGGTTTCATCTCAAGCATTTTTTGAGTCATCCATTCTCAGCTGTGGTGGCAGTTGAGCTGCGGTGAATAGCCTAATAGAACTTGATGTCAACCTGCGTTCCCAGGTCTCTATCCAGTGACCCACACTGAAAGAATATATGTGGATGAAATGTGAGGACAGGTTGGGCCCCAGTATGGTTACCTAGGTGAATTATGCCACATGGGGACTTAACTATTTTAATCAGCATCTGTACAATTTTATAGTATAATTGGTTATTTTTAATTTTGAGATTATACGTAATAGTGACACAAAATGGATGCTTCTTTATTTTTTCATATTCATTGTGATTACCAGGTGAAAAACCTTAAACAAATGCAGGAGGCTCCTCATCATGAAGAGGTGCAATTTGACGTGCTTTACCAGATGTACAATCGCTCCATTGCTAATGTGGCGATATCCCAACGGTGAGTCACTGATTTTCTTTTTTCTGAAATAAAATCCTAAATTACTTATGATGGAAAATATAAATGGGCCATATTAGATCTGATGTTATTGTGTTTGTTAAATGGTAAATAATAAATGTTGAACTGCTATCTACCTCTTTGGTGATCCTTGGACTATCCTTTAAGAAATAACTGCAGATGCTGGAAAAATCGAAGGTGGGCATACAGGAAACAAGGTGGGAAGAAATGTAGTCCAGATAGCCAATGAGAATCAGTGGGTTTGTAGTGTATGTCGGTTAGTAGTCTGTTACCTGCGATGGAGATGGTGAGATCTGGAAAGTGTATGGAATCTTTGATCGGACTATCCTTGATTGGACTTTGCTGGCTTTACCTTGCACTAAACATCATTCCCTTATCATGTATCTATCCACTGTTAATGGATCGATTGTAATCATGTATTGTCTTTCTGCTGACTGGGTTAGCACGCTACAAAAGCTTTTTACTGTTTCTCAGTACATGTGACAATCAACTAAACTGAACTGAACTGATAATTTGTGAGTCTTTATTTTAATTTTAAAGATAATTCGGTATTCTAGTCTCCATGTGCAACAAAATGTGTAGGAAGGGACTGCAGATGCTGGCTTACACCGAAGATAGACAATGCTGGAGTAACTCAGCGGGACAGGCAGCATCTCTAGAGAGAAGGAATGCCTGAAACATCACCCATTCCTACTATCCAGAGATGCTGCCTGTCCCTGTTACTCCAGCATTTTGTTTCTATCTTCCATGTGCAATGAATTGTGACACAATCTTCAACAGAAGTTGATTTGGTTTGTGTTTTTAAATAAACACTGCCAGTACTTGATGGTGAAACTCTACTATATATCCTGTAGCCACGTGTATGAATGGGTCTCAGTAAAATGGAATTTCCCCGTCTGCGAGAGAAAGCCAGCCACCAATTCAGTTCACTCTTTATTAGCATTTGAATTGGACCAAGCTAGTTGTTTGGCTTTAAAAGAGAAATGCATCCTTTGTTGTAATAATTAGAGCCAAGGTCATTTTCCCATTCCCTTTTATCAGTTGAAGGACATGGAAATGACAATACAGAAGAAAGTTTGTTCTACTGACTGAAATGTAAATGTAGGCTTTGTTGAAGTGAATCAAGCTGACCAACATTCCATTTGATGTCAATTTATTCACCAGTTCCTTACGTTAAGGGTCCTTTAATTCTGTGTCAAGAGAATCATCTGTTCAGATACCCAAATCCCAGAGTTGTGCCCATTTTATTTGAGATTTTAATTGATTCAAGATTCAAGAGAGTTTATTGTCATGTGTCCCAGATAGGACAATGAAATTCTTGTATTGCTGTAGCACAACAGAATATAGGAGGCATGAATACAGAGCAGATCAGTGTGTCCATATACCATTGTATAAATATATACACACATGAATAAATAATACAGATAAAGTGCAAATAAACAGATAATGGGCTATTAATGTTCAGAGTTTTGTTTGAGTTGAGTTCAATAGCATGATGGCTGTGGGGAAGTAGCTATTTCTGAACCTGAACGTTACGTTGCAGTCTTCAGGCTCCTGTACCTTCTACCTGAAGGTAGCGGGGAGATGAGTGTGTGGCCAGGATGGTGTGGGTCCTTGATGATGCTGCCAGCCTTTTTGAGGCAGCGACTGCGATAGATCCCCTCGATGGAAGGGACGTCAGAGCCGATGGTGGAAGTAAAATGTAATGTAATTTCACGAGTTGTCGTATGTCATTAGCTCAAAGATAATAGGTTGTATTTTGGGACTGTAATGATTTTGGGAGGCCTCAGTCATCATGGTAATTACTTTGCAAAACTGACAGCAGCTGCTGGAGTCGGTATATGTGAGGTTGAATCCTCTAGATGTTATCCGTGATACTTTGTCCTTCCACAAGGGGCACTGCTTTGGGACCATTACCACTGTAAAATACCATGAAAATGTTGTACCTTGTTATATGAGGTGAGTTTTTGATTTTTGCAGTAAGCAATGCTATAAAATTGCTAAAATGCAATTCTATATATTGTTTAGCAATAAAAATCACAGAATGTTAAAAAAATACTTAGTAACATCTTCAGTGAGAAGTACTTAGATTAAAAAATGCTTTCCATTACGATTCCGAAACTTTTGTAGTCCTTTAAAAAAAAGTTAATTTTGTACGTGCAGATTTTAATTGTCTCCAACAAATATTTGGATGCGGAGTGATCTTATAGAGGTGTATAAGATCATGAGAAGAATAGATCGGGTTGACGCACAGAACCTCTTGCCCAGCGTAGGGGAATCGAGGGCCAGAGAACATAGGTTTAAGGTGAAGGGGATAAGATTTTATAAGAACCTGAGGGGTAACTTTTTCACACAAAGGGTGGTGGGTGTATGGAACAAGCTGCCAGAGGAGGTAATTGATGCAGGGACTATCCCAACATTTAAGAAACAGTTAGACAGAAGAAGGGTTTCGGCCCGAAACGTCGCCTATTTCCTTCGTTCCATAGATGCTGCTGCACCCGCTGAGTTTCTCCAGCATTTTTGTGTACCTTAGACAGGTACATGGATAGGACAGGTTTGGAGGGATATGGACCAAATGCAGGCAGGTGGGACTAGTGTAGCTGGGACATGTTGACTAGTGTGGGCAAGTTGGGCTGAAGGGCCTGTTTCCACACTGTGTCAGCCTATGAATTGAGTTAAATTGTTAAACACAGAAATAAAATGAAAATATAAATGGATTTTTTTTTAAATAGTACTTGCTTCCCAAATCCGTGTCTTATGATTCCTATTTAAGTCCGTGTGGTTTCAGATCCTGCACCAGACTCTGACAAGCTGACAGATGCAACTTCACAAATCTCTCATTAAATCCTGTTGGCACAAAAATTGCGGACTTAGTTCAGTAGCACCGGCTGAACACCAGCAGCTCCATTCATTCCCACCACCCACAATTCACACCAACATCATGAGCCCGAAGAAGGGTCTCGACTCGAAACGTCACGTATTCCTTTTCTCCAGAGATGCTGCCTGAGTTACTCCAGCTTTTTGTGTCTATCTTCGGTTTAAACCAGCATCTGCAGTTCCTTCCTACACATGATGTTTTCCTTCATTTGGTGTCAATAGTTGTTTGATTACACTCCTTCAAAGTGTCTTTGTATCTTCACATAATCAAAAATGTTAGATAAGTGTAGAGTTACAAAGTAAATATAGATTCTTGTGTTTTACATCATGCATTTCTATTTTTTGTCATTCATTTTAGTGCAAAGTGTATGTTGGTTTTGCATTTTTAATTCATCAGAATGTTTTAATCTAAGCTATGCCACACATAAAAAAAAGCAAGATTAAACTGACGCCTACCAGATTGTTTGCATTTGCTTTGCAATGTTTAAAGTGCATTATAAATCTCTAAAAGTTGTTATATAAAAGTTGTCCATAGCTGACGGTAAGTTTTAAATGGCCAAGACAGTGCAACTTAAAGGAAATTCAATACATAAGCATCAGAAACCCTTGGTTAACTGATTATGATTTCTGTCACATTTCTGCTCAGTAAGTGATGGCCACCTCAGTTTTACTTCACATTTGCTTTTCTCTGTTTGGTGCTATATTGAGCAGACTGCTTAAGAGGAGTGGCCACTTCGCAGAGTTCAAAGAGCCCACTGTTCAAGATTTTGTAAGTAATTAAAGTACATTGTCTGATCACATCCACACCCATAACACTCAGATATATATTTCATTTGCATTAAACCATTAATAATGGCTGTCTGTGCCATGGCAATTGAAATGGAGCTGTGAACAGTGATCTTATCACTAACTAATTGTTCTATGTTAATTACATGACCACAAATAACACAGCTCTACATACTAATGCTGATTATTGACCATTATCTAATCATTGCAACGTCAGATTTCATTTGCAACTTTCAACAATTTTTATTCTGTAAAATGTTAAGTATAATAATGAGCTAATAAATCTTTAAAACAATAGATAATAATATTTTCCCTATTTTCCCCTAAGAATAGGTGATGTTTCGGGTCATAGAGTGATACAGTGTGCAACAGGCCCTTTGGCCCAACTCGCCCACACCGGCCAACAATGTCAAGTCAAGTCAAGTCAAGTTTATTTGTCACATACACATACGAGATGTGCAGTGAAATGAAAGTGTCCCACCTACACTAGTCCCACTTGCCTGTGCTTAGTCCATATCCCTCCAAGCCTGTCCTGTCCATGTACCTGTCTAACTGTTCCTTAAACGAAGGGATAGTCCCAGCCTCAACTACCTCCTCCGGGCATGACCTTAAATTTAGACCTTCTTCAGCCTGAAGAAGGGTCTCAACTCGAAATGTCACCTATTCTTTTTCTCCAGAGATTCTGCCTGACCCGCTGAGTTACCCCAGCTTTTTGTGTCTAATATATCAAATGCTGTATTTGGTAGCAAATTTTATATTATATATTCTCTGAGTAAAACAATATCTCTTGAACTATCTACGGGATTTATCGATGGCAATCTTGTATTTGGGACATGGTGATATACTTACACATGTGGGAACAACCTTTGTCATTAGTTTTAGAGCCTTACGTCATTATGCCTTATCTCATATCACCCTGTATATTAGCACACATAAAAGTCCCAACATTGTCTGTGCTTTGCTGCTGGGAATCTGTACACATCGCGGCAGTGGGAACTGGAAAAATGCTTTCCATTTACAACAAAACCTGCCATTGAATCATACTATGGTAGGAGGGAATGCAACTAGTCTGTTGTCCTTAATTTGAAAAGGGAATAGCAACGAGAACCCTGGACAAGGTATTTTTAAACTATCATGTATTTTAGTGAGGTGGAAGATTGCAACCTTCATGTGGTCCGCCCTGTTTAGACGAATGCAATCAACCCGGCGCACACAATCAAATAAGATCAAATAGAACAAGTTGTCCTACAACTTTAAGCTGTGCATGCCATACACAAGAAGATGCCTTTTAGACACAAAATGCAAGAGTAACAGCAGGTTAGGCAGTTCCTTCCTACACATAAGACTTTTAGAAATACTTTTTATTGCTTTTTTTATAAGCTTTCCTTGTGCAAAAATAGTCTTAACTCCCCCAGAATATTTCTTAATCTTCATCATGTTAAACTTCAAAATATGTAGATTTTTAATTGCTTTTATATTATCGCTTTTAAAAGTTGTTTATGAATGTGAGGATTAGCATTGTTCTTTGCATTGTTTTTTCAAGAGCTTTTTATTTCCAAAATTCAACTTTATTCTGAATATAAAATCTGTGCAAAACAAAAACTTTGCATAAACACTTTAGACATTCTCAGTGTCTATACATTCAACAGTGCCCCACTCAGTAGCGTACGCAGCTATCTTGAAACACTCATATTGCCCACTGGGGTGATATCCCTCCCCTTGTTTGAGAGGTGTTTCCACCGGTCTCTGCCCCACAATGATCAATAGCAGAAGGACCCTAAAGTGTGGTCCTCCCCCACAGAGCCTTGGCGTTGGCTGCACTAAGCTTCAGTGAGCCCCAGAGTAACAGAGTCATATAGCGTGGAAACAGGCCCATCAGCTCAACTTGCCCAGACTGACAAACATATCTCATCTACACTAATCCCACCAGCCTGTGTTTGCCCCATATTCCTCTAAACCTATCCTATCCATGTACCATGTATCCATCTCTAAATGTTTCTTAAACGTTGCGATAGTACCTGCCTCAACCACTGCCCGGTGGACTGATGGTCAACGGTGTTGGTCCGGAAGAACTTTTGCACAAAGACAGGTGGTGCGGCAATGTCCAACTGACTTGCACATTGCACGGCATCAGAGCCAGGCCCAATTAACCCAACACCAGGGACAAGTAGAACCTCAGCAGGTAATGACATTTGGTGCCCACATGCATTTGGTTTTGTAGACAACATACACCGCATCTCCAGTGTAACCATGGGATGGGCAATGAATGTTTAGGGTGGTAGATGGGGCTTCAACCAGGTTGACTACATTTCTGGTATTATGTTGAGCTGCTTAGAGTCATAGAGTGATACAGTGTGGAAACAGTTCCCTCGGCCCAACTTGCCCACACTGGCCAACATGGCCTCCGGAGGGGAGGAGATGGAGCGAGCGCCGGGAACGAAAGCAGAAGCGTGGAAGGCGAGCGGGGGTGCAGGACAGGCTATGGAGGGCTCCACAAAGACCATCGCTTCCAAGCGTCTTTCTCGCAAATGGCCGGTCACTCACCAACAAGTTGGATGAGGTAAGGCTCTGGATCAACACCCAGCGATCCCTGAAAGACTGCTGTGTGCTGATCTTCACAGAGACCTGGCTCAGCGCGCTGGTTCCACGGGGCTGTGGACCTAACCAACACTGCATCGTGCTGATAGAACAAAGGATTCCGGTAAAAGCAAGGGTGGTGGGCTCTGTATCTACATCAACAATGACTGGTGCACCAACCACACTGCAGTAGAGAGCTACTGTTCCCCAGACCTGGAATACCTAGTGATTAAATGTAGGCCGTTTTACCTGCCTCGGGAGTTTACTGTGTTTATCATCATGGCCATATACATCCCACTAGCACAGCTGCACTCGGCCATCAGTAAGCAGCAGGATGCTCACCACGACGGTGCCCTCATTGTTGCAGGGGACTTTAACCAGGTCGACCTACGAGCCGCACTCCGCAAATTCCACCACCAGTGCCCTACCAGGGGCTCAAACACGCTGGATAAAGTGTACACCAACATCAAGGACGCTTACAGAGCTCTCCCCTGCCCATCCCTGGGACAATCCGATCACCTCTCACTGTTTCTACTGCCTGCATACAAACCCCTCATCCGCAAGACCAAACCTGCAATAAGGACGGTCAAAATATGGCCCGAGGACGCCACCCTACAACTCCAGGACTGCTTTGATCGCACCGACTGGGACCTGTTTGCACAACAGGCTACCAGTGGTACAGAGGTAGACTTGGAGGAGTACACATCCACTGTGCTCTCCTACATCAACTGCTGTGTGGAGACTGTCACAGTGGACAAGCAAATAAAGATGTTCCCAAACCGGAAACCCTGGATGAACAAGGAGGTTCAGGATCTGCTAAGGGCACACAACAATGCCTTTAAATCCAGGGACACTTCTGCCTACAGTGCGGCCAGGTCGAACCTGAACAAAGGCATAAAAAAGGCTAAAGACATCCACAGGCAAAGGGTGGAAGTCCACTTCAATACCGCCTGCCCCCACGGTGATATCACACTGGCCAACGAACTAAACACCTTCTTTGCCCGGTTCGAAACTGGCAACACCACCAGGAGTGGAATAACCCCGACCATGGCGGAGGGACAGGCCTTAACACTGAGCACTCAGGAGGTACAGTGCGCCCTGCGTAGGATCAATCCACGCAAGGCTGCAGGCCCGGATGGAGTCCAGGGAAGGGTACTAAAGGACTGTGCTGTACAGCTGGCAGAGGTATTCACGAGAATCTTCAATCTGTCTCTATCTCTGGCAACGGTCCCCAAGTGCCTGAAAACAGCCACCATAGTGCCGGTGCCGAAAAAGTCCAAACTCACCAACCTGAACGACTACCGCCCGGTTGCCCTAACTGCAATACCCATGAAGTGCTTCGAAAGGCTGGTCCTCTCCCACATCAAATCCAGCATCCCTGCCTCACTGGACTCTCATCAATTTGCATACAGGGCAAATAGATCAACAGAGGATGCCATCTCCCTGGCTCACCTGGACACAGGGCACGTACGTGAGGATGCTCTTCATTGACTATAGCTCTGCATTCAATACGGTCATCCCCACCAAGCTCACCACCAAACTCCACCAGCTAGGCCTCAGCTCGCCGATATGCGATTGGATCCTGAATTTTCTGACGGAGCGACCGCAGGCAGTGAGACTGGGCCCGCACCTGTCCTCCACTATCACCCTGAGCACCGGCACACCACAGGGCTGTGTACTAAGCCCCATGCTCTACTCCCTCTTCACTCACGACTGTGTTCCTGCATTCGACACCAACACCATCGTGAAGTTTGCAGACGACACAACAGTGATTGGGCTGATCACCAACGGTGATGAAACAAAATACAGAGCGGAGGTGCAGAACCTGGCGGACTGGTGCACACGTAACAACTTGTCACTAAACACCTCCAAGACCAAGAAGCTGATTATTGACTTCAGGAGGTCCCACAATGGAGAATACGCCCCAATCTCCATCTACGGGGAAAGTGTGGAGAGAGTGTCCAGCTTTAAGTTTCTGGGCACTCACATTTCAGAGGACCTCACATGGTCCACCAACACCGCTGTGCTGGTCAAGAAGGCACAGCAATGACTGTTCTTCCTGAGGACATTAAAAAAGCCTGGTCTGCCCCAACAACTGCTGACAACCTTCTACCGCTGCACCACAGAGAGCATATTAACGTATGGCATCTCTGTGTGGTATCTCAGCTGCACGGAGGCGGAGAGGAGAGCTCTTCAGCGCGTCGTCCACAGAACGCAGAGGATTATTGGGACAGAGCTACCAGCCTTGGAGGGCATCTACCACACACAGTGCCTCAGGAAGGCCGTCAGCATCCATAAAGGCTCATCACACCCTTGTAATGGACTGTTCGAACTACTTCCCTCCGGCAGACGTTACAAGGCCTTCTACGCCCAAACCTCCAGACTCAGAAACAGCTTAATTCCCAGAGCTCTAGCGGCTCTGAACCGGCCCTGCTGAGTGCTCCCCCACCCCCCCCTGGACTGTCTCCCTCAGATGGTCACGTCGCAGTTTATTTATTTATTATTTTTTTGACACCGGTTGGAAGCTGCATACTAAATTGCGTTGCACTGATGTGCAATGACAATAAAAGATATTATTATTATTAAGTCCCAGCTACACTAGTCCCATCTGCTTGCGCTTGGTCCATATCCCTCCAAACCTGTCCTATCCATGTCCCTGTCTAAACCGTTTCTTAAACGTTGTGATAGTCCCAGCCACAACTACCTCATATGGCAGCTTGTTCCATACACCCACCACCCTTTGTGTGAAAAAGTTGCCCCTCAGATTCCTATTAAATCTTTTCCTCTTGAACCATGAACCTATGTCCTCTAGTCCTCGATTCCTCTACTCTGGGCAAAAGACTGTGCATCTACCCGATCTATTCCTCTCATGATGTTGTACACCTCTATAAGATCACCCCTCATCTTCCTGCGCTCCAAGGAATAGAGACCCAGCCTACACAACCTCGCTCCCTTTAGCTCTCAATCTCTCTGAACTAAACTAAAGCTGGCAGACCTGCCGCTTTCTGGTACTTAAAACATGACAGTTCTCATCCATTTTCCCCCTCAAATCTCCAGAATTATTGATTTATCTTTATTTCTCTTTCACTGGAATTGCCTCGCAGATTCCTTCTACCTTGCTTCCTCCCCTCTGCTTCTTCAAAATGCTGCTTATTTTACCACGCTCTTTTATCCTTTGTTTGCATTTGTGATGGCCTTGTTAAGATACCTCCATTGATTTGTAAATATGTATCTCAAGATCCGTCTTACTAGGTAGTCTGCTTATTCCAATATCTACAATGCATCATCTTAGCTACAGTCAAATTCAATTGCCATTTAAAACTCTAGTCCCCCAGTTTATGTCCAAACCTTTATATTTCTTCCATCACCATCCAGCCCAACATTCTGTAATAGTGTCACCTGAAAATCTTGACATTTTATCTATACTAGTGTCCTAAAAAAACTCCCTGGAAATGAAGGGCTAATTTGGTTATCAGATTAGCATGAAATTGACACGTTCTCAAATTCTATATTTTCTGCACAGCACATTCCCCAGAAAAAATACTTTGTTATGTCTGAGCATTCGGTGATGCATTCATGAAAAACAATCAAATATCCATCAACACAATGCTTAGAACCATTAAAGAGAAACATGTATTTATTGGTCATTAATGCTGTTGTAAAGGTCATATTCCAACACCACTCAGAAAAAACTATCTTTGTTCCAGGTGTTTTGTCATGAGAATTATATAACAGAAAAAGAAATCCAAAGTAGAAGGAAAAGAAGTAACTCGTTTCCATCTCGCAATGAACTTGACATCTGTGAGAAGCCAAATCCAAAGAGTTTTGAGTCTCACGATCAGGATGCATCTGAGGAAATGAAAGCAGAGTAAGTGAACCAACCTTCACCTTTCCTTTCACAACTCAGCATGAATCCGGAACGGAATATGGAGCTCTCATTATACCTTTAGGTGGTTTAAGAAGAAAAACACACAAGAGGAATATGGGCTGTCATTTTGAGCACAAGTTAAATAACATTTGTTGAATGTCTCCAAAAGGGCAACACCACACTGCCGGCAGCCTGGTTTTTATATGATCAAACTTTGAGACTCACGTCAAGTAGTGTATTAGCCCAGTGATACCCCTGCAAAGTGACACAATGTATAAACATTGATAATGTGCGTATGGGCCTCTGCATTTATTAACAACTTGGATTGCAGGATGGTGAGTCACATTTCTTCGTCCAGTTGAAATTGCTCGATGGGCGTGTAATAGCATAGACAGAAAGACAATGTCAGCACAGTGTGGATATTTAATTTGAGATTGACAGTCATCCGTTTACAGTAATCAGGAATATCGACAATATTGAACTCGTATTGCCATAACAGGCTTCTGCCATTGCAAATACAGAGATAACAGTCACATATTACAAAGGTAATTCAAGAATCCCGCCACTTTCTGGCACAGTTCAGGTTCAGGCACACGAGTGCAGGTAGCCCGTGCAAAAGTCCACTTTGTAGATAAGAGTCTATCAAATGAGTGGGGTCATCTTCATATCTGCAGGGCACTGCTGGTGTCTTCACTCGTGTCTCATATGTGCTTTAGGAAACCAAAGTTCATTCTGCCATTCTTTGTCTTGTAACTTTTACCCACAGAATTGTAAGTAAATATCTTGAACCACAAGGCCGGAATCAGAATACTGAAAACCCGGCGAGCTGTTTTGTACCCTTGAACATTGAAGACATTCTCCCAAAGAGCAATATTGTGGTAAGTGTATTACTAAACAATGGACAAAATTCTATTGATGAAGAATGCCAAATATAAAATATTTAAATTATACATTTCAAATATCCATGAAGATTTCTGGGTGATACTTGTTCTGCTAACATAACGATTCAGGAATAGCCTGCTGGGAGAATCATTCTTAAAAGGCTCATTTTAATTAGCAAGCTGATGGTACTCATCTACGACAATGTCCTAGTCTTTTTTGTCAGACGGGTAACTCCAGAGCATGGACATTCTGGAATCGGGAGAGAGAAATAAAAACATATAAACTGCTAGAGGAACTCAGCAGGTTGAGCAGCATCGATGGGGAGGAAAGGAATTGTCAAACCAGAAACATCAAAAATCCTTTCTCTCCACTAATGTAGCTACACCCACCGAGTTCGTCCAGCAGATAGACAATAAGCTGGAGTAACTCAGCATGTCAGGCAGCATCTCTGAAGAACAATTAGTTCCTCCAGCAGTTTGCTAATAAACACCAGGGCATAATTTCACCCAGTCACTGAGCATCGGACCAAATTGGGATTTCAATCTTGCAGAGTCAGGAAAACCATGTCAGAAAACGAGAATGGCCTGTTGGTACTTTTCCCCTACCTTCCTCAAAGCTCACACCATAGATGGGTTGATCTTTGAAAAGTGCTTGTCACTGACCTTGAATAAAGTTCCCAACATAAAGTAAAATAACTGTTTAGCCAATTGTGTTTAATACATATACTTTCTTCCCCCAGGTAGCTAAACGTATCAGCAGCCTCTGGACAAATTATGTAACTGAGGAATGATTCCAAGAACTGAGATTCCAAGAAGTTAAAACAAATCCTCCAAGCATGGTTTCACAACATCAACTCTTTAGACTACTTAAGGAAATTGATTAATTAAGTTATGCTATAATTACTTTATGGATTATGACTAATATATTAGCAGTGGCTTAAACCCATTGCTTTAGGTTGATACAACTAACATGTATCAGTTAATGTAAAATTCATAAATCCAATCGATTGTGTTTTATGCCTAGAAATAAACAATTGTGGCCAATAGCAATGAGACCATGTTTACTGTAACACCAACTTATTCCATAGATGTAGTCAAAATCTGAGATTAAAATATCAATATTTATCAGATTGAGTGCAAGAGGGGTAATCATTTGAAGTTACAATGTTCTCAAAATATGTAAATTAAACATTAATATACAAGATATTACCTACATCTGAAAGTGAGCTTTGGATTTCAGCATTTAGTTTGGTATTCTTGATCTCTGTGTGCTGAAGAAAGTTGACCATCCTTCATTCAACTCTATGAAAATCAATAAATTGCAATAATGTGTCAATACTTAACCCCATTCATTGTTATTTCTTCTCTAAATGTCAACTGTAAATATTGATGCAAGTTCGGAAGGCAGAATTAGAAGAATTTGTGTGTTTAAAAAAAAAGGTTAATTATATAATTCAGTAGCTTCAGAGCACGATGACCGAGGGCCAATTAGCATTAGATTCAGATTCTATTCTTGCAGGGTCAGGAAAAACATGCAGGAAAATGACCATGGTATTTTAATACTTTTTCCTTCTGAAAACTCACAAAGATAGCTTGATCTCTGAAAAGTGCTCGTCGCTGACTTTGTAGAAAGCTCCCAACAAAAGATAAAAGCATAATGAGCAGTTTATTCAATTGTGTTTATTGCACACACTTTTTTTCCCACCTCCCACACGTCCCAGGAGTGAAGCATCTCGGTAGTTGAGCTTTGAGTCGTGCTTAACTCAGGAATCCAATCAGTAGAACGGGGATGCTGCTCCCTACCGTAAGCTGGTCAAATATGCAAAAGAAAACAAAAATGGCGAGTTGCTGAAGTAAAGATTCAAATTACATCATTTTTAAAAGGGAAGAGGTTCCAAGCATTACGGAGGGACAATTCCGTGTGCAATTCCAAGAAATTCTAAACTCGAGAGGCAGCTGGGGTCATAAAGTCATAAGTGACAGGAGCAGAATTAGGCCATTCAGCCCCTCAAGTTTACTCCGCCATTTAATCATGGCTGATCTATCTCTCCCTCCTAACCCCATTCTCCTGCACTTCTCCCAATAACCCCGGACTAATCAAGAATATATTTATCTCTGCCTTAAAGATTTCCAATGTCAATGCAAAACACAAAGAAAATGGTGGTTCCTAAATCAAACATTCCAGGGAAATGGCCCGCTTTGTCAATGGAGAGTTCAAGTTCAGTGATAGCCATCAAGGAGGCGGAAGAAAGTGCATTACTCTTTAGGTTCATCTCTCAAACTAGTACAGTACGTGTTAATAGAGACCAGTAAGGATAGCAACATCTTGAGCAAGTGCACTCCATGATATGACTATGGAGGTATAAAGAGGGAACAGAGGTAGGAAGTAAGGTTCGTTTAAGTGATTAGGGAATTAGGTGAACAACTTAGCATTTCCACAACAACCAAATGAAATGCTGGGGGAAGCATGGCATCCATTTATCCAGGGTGAAAAGGACTCTGACGGAGGCATCCAGAGTTGCGGTTCACATTAGAACTGACAATTTGGGATAGAAAGAAGTCAAGATCCTGCAGTCAGAGTTGCAGAAGGCAGGAATAAAATGATACATCGTAAAATGATAAAATACATTCTATTTGTAAACTCTGAAGTATTATGAACTCGTGAGAATAAAAAAAATAGGAATATCAGAATTGGCAAGGCAACATGAAAAGTTATGAGGAGGAGGTACTCAAAAGCCCAGCTGGTTATGCTTCATCATCAAGTCACCTGATCAGGATGGGGGATAGTTTTGGTTGCTGAGGTTGTGAAATAGTCTTTCAATATGCTTTGCACCCAAGGAAGGTGCTTGGTATCCAGAAAATGGGAAAAAAATCCTTGTTGATGAAAGAATGCAGCTATACTACGTAATTATAGGTCACTCAAATTTACTTTAGTTTTGCAGAAGCTTTGAGAAAATAATGATGGAACAGTATCATTAAAGATCAAAAGTGCAGCAAAGAGGTGTGGACATTAGCATTGCTGCCCCACAGCTCCAGAGACTGAGGTTTGATCATGAGCCAAGATGTCGTCTCTGTAGAGTTTACGGCATCATCTCTGCAACCATATGGATTTCCTTCCTCTGCTCTGGTTTCCTCCAGCACATCTTTGGAACGTGGGTAGGTCAACTAGCTGTGGTAGCCTAGCAAATTCTTTAGGTTAACTGGCAAAAGTACCATCATGGAATGTGTTGCAAGCGTACAGAGAAATAAGGAGAGAGGGAATGGGACTAGAGGGAGAGAGAGAGAGAGAGAGAGAGAGAGAGAGAGAGAGAGAGAGACGGACAAGAGACTGTTTGTGCCAGAACCCTGAGCAAAAAACAAAGTGCTGGAGGAACTCAGGCAGCATCTGTGAAGGACAATGAATGTCAATGCTTTGGGTCTGTAACCTTCTTCAGACTCTGGAATGGGACTGTTAAGATTGCTCGCCTGGACGTTGGCATTGGCCAAATAGGAAAAATGACCTTTGTATCTGGACACCATTAGATGTGTAGTTCGAGTTCATAAGAGGATAGCATGGATTTGTTAAAGGCAAATCATGTTTGACCAGACTAAAATGTTCAACCCTGAAAGTGGCAACAGTTTGGGAGGAATATAATAGATCAAAATCTATTCAGGAGAACTTTTTTTCACACAGAGAGTGGTGAATCTCTGGAACTCTCTGCCACAGAGGGTAGTTGAGGCCAGTTCATTGGCTATATTTAAGAGGGAGTTAGATGTGGCCCTTGTGGCCAAGGGGATCAGAGGGTATGGAGAGAAGGCAGGTACGGGATACTGAGTTGGATGATCAGCCATGATCATATTGAATGGCGGTGCAGGCTCGAAGGGCCGAATGGCCTACTCCTGCACCTAATTTCTATGTTTCTATGTTTCTAAAACGGCACAGGTAGGCTGTCTGAATAGGCAGATTAAATATAATATACAGAAGGGTGAAGTGACACACATTTCCAGAATGAATGGGGAAAGAAAATATAGAATACATAACAATTTATACAAGACATTAATTAACAGGGGAATATGGATGCATATGCATTTTCAAGGATTGATGCACAACAGTATATCGGGAGTCCCTACAATCTAAAGAAGGGTCCCGACCCGAAACGTCACCCATCCATTTTCTCCAGCGATGCTGCCTGACCCGCTGAGTTACTGCAGCACTTTGTGTCTATCTTTAAGAATGTGGTCCAATAAAGATGTAGCAGAATGTCCAAGGGATGAGATTTGGCTGGAGGCTGTTGTCCTGGACGAGGGGTCGTTGAGAGATTTGGCAGAGATGTGCAAGATTGCAACAGATTTAGATTAAGTAACCAGATATCCAGCTAGGAACCAAGACTATCAAGATTCTTCCACAAGGATCTGGCAAAGTTTTGATGCCTTAAATACCAAAACAATTCTATGATCATAGCTAGGTGATGAGCATTTAGTTATGACCACAATGTACGGATAAGCTTTCTGCAGATTGAACAGCTAGTTATCCTCATGATTAGTGTACTTGTGGAAGCTGCAGTATGACAAAGATTAGGATAGCTGTACAGCACAACAACCTTTTGGCATTGTTTAAGAGGGAACTGCAGATGCTGGAGAATCGAAGGTTACACAAAAAAGCTGGAGAAACTCAGCGGGTGCAGCAGCATCTATGGAGCGAAGGAAATAGGCCTTTTGGCATTCATTGATGCACATCAATGTTCCTGATAGGTATTCCTTGACACACACCACAATGTTTGGGATGGGTATTCCTTATCGCATACTACAAGGTTCTTGATATTGAAAATTAAATAAAGGATTAAATGGCATGTAGTTTTACTTGTATTAGTTTTATTGCATTTGTATATTAATGTTTTGAGAACGTATTGTTATTGATGATAAGAAATTAAAAAGAGCACACAATTTCAAGGGTCAAAATCTGTATAAAACGTTAACAGCTCGGAATGGCATTTCCGAATAGTGCAGTAACTGGGACTGTGCTGTTCTCATTGTGTCCAAGTATATAAAGTGTGTCTGGAAAACTAATGTAAGTTGTCAAGAATCTAGTTGATCGGTGACGACACACTTGTTTGCAGACTCATTATTCCATTTGTACACCAGAATAACTAAACAATGGTCAACACTCAGTGGACGGAAATCATGTTGAATGTTTACTACCCGTTACAGAAAGTGGCCTTGCTATAATCATTCACTGGATAGCATGTTATGTTAGATACAAAGATACATCTGGACATTGGTCATTCCTCACAAGGACAGAAGAGTTTAGTTGGACTAACCTTCAAGACGATCAGAATTCTGGATAACCTCTTCAATTGTCTAAATAAAGAAATAAAATGGTTATCATGCATCTGAACACTTGTAGCTTGCGTTTAGCAAGAAATCACAAAAGGTTTCATAGCACTAAAATCTAAAAATTGTCCATGGTCTCACCGTGGAGACTTCAGTCTTGCAGCTTGGAAACAAGTCTTTCATCCCAGCGAGTCAACATCGACCATTGATCACCTGTACAGTCTAGATCTATGTTATCCCACTTTCCTATCCACATCCCTGCACACCAAGCACAATGTATAGTGGTCTTATAGGCAAGTCTTTGGGAAGTGGTTGCATCCAGAGTAAACTCACAGGGAAAAGGTGCAAACTCTAGGATTCAACCTGGGTCTTTGACAACCCCTTATAAATGTCCGCAATTTCCTCTCTTGGCTTCTTGACCACCCTTCGAGATCACTACCGATGGGAACTATGGTTTCAGCCACAGAGGCCCACGTTGCAAGAGCTGCCAGAGGTCCTGTGAGCTGCAGTACGCAACTCACCTCCTGCCTACCTATGGTCTTTTTGCCATTTACAATTCAAAATTGGGAATGCGACAGACTACTATCCGTTTGCCAGATTGAATACAGCTCCAACAACTAAGAATCGCAATGCTATTTAGACAACACAACCGTTTCAATTGGTATCACAACCAACCAGAGCATAATGCTGGCATCTACAAAACTGTGTACACACCCTGACACACCTTTATTACCAAGGATGAAAGGTGCAGCAGGGCTATGGGACCATAACCTGCACATTTCCCTCCACATTAAAAATGATCTTTTGAAAATCATAGTGAAACAGCATGAAAACCCTAAACTTTGCTTCAGAGTCACTGCCAACCAACACGCACCCATTTATACTAATTCCATTTTATTGTCCCCACATTCCCCTCTACCTCCTCCCCCTTAAATTCCGCCTCTCACCAACTCACTGGATGTTGCCCTCAACATTTTATAAGGTTTAAAGCTTTTCAGCTGTGAATTTGAAACCAAAAAGAAGGGACAGGGATGGTCCAGTGGCGGTTTGGCGCTGGAGACTCGGGATCGAACCTGGCTGCAGATGAGGTGCAGGTCTGTATCCATGCCACAGCATGGCTGCCGAGAGTTTTTATCGCTTGTGACGTTTGACAAATCCCATGATTCCTTGCGTTTTTCAGAATACCGAACTCGCTTACAGCAATTCACATAGCGTAATCAATTACTCTCTGCCTTCAGTATTGGGCAACTAGTCAAGAGAATTTTATTGTCATATGTTTCAGATAGAACAATGGAATTCTTACTTGCAGCAGCGCAACAGAATATGGAAACATAGTACACTGTAAACAATACAATAAACAAGAAAAAATATATATACACTGACATTAAAAAAATCCCAATAATAATGCAATAATAATCTATTTAGTTCAGAACTTATTTGAGGTTGCAGCATTTCATAGGCTGATGGCAGCTAATGGCATAATGGCAATTATGTCAGCATAGATCAGTTGGACACAAGTGGATAACAGAATAGTTAAATGTAGGATTCAAAAGTAGAATTAAGGGAAAAAACTGCAGATTTGAATATAAAGCAGATATCAAACTAAATAGTGTATATTCATCCTATTATTTCTGACATACCTTTTTGAAAGAGACAACCATATGGAGGACAGCTTGGAGCGATAAGTTCATTTGCTGTAAATTCATCAACTCATGCTAAAAATAAGAACAAAGCCCTGTTAACAATTATCTTATTACAAGCCATCTAATAACAGCGGTTTACTTCAGTCTGCAAGAATAACAAAGCTATACAAAACAAAGTAAGCAACTTAAGTTGCTGGGATTTTAGTGATACAGCATTGAAACAGGTACTTTGGCCCAACTTGCCCACACCGACCAACATGTCCTAGCTACACTACACTAGTCCCACCTGCCTGCGTTTGGTCCATATCCCTCCAAACCTGTCGTATCCATGCACCTGTCTGACTGTTTCTTAAACGTTGGGATAGTCCCAGCCTCAACTACCTCCACTGGCAGCTTGTGCCGTACACCCACCACCCTTTGTGTGACACTGTAAACCCATTCAGATTACTATTAAATGTTTTCCCCTTCATCTTAAACATATTTAGATAGAGTGTTCAAGATAGAGCGAGGAAGAAGATGTTTTGTAAATCTGGCTTTCAAGTTCTGGGACTCTATACCTTGGAGCGCAGGAGGATGAGGGCTGATTTTATAGAGGTATATAAAATCATGAGAGGAATATATCGGGCTGGATGCAGTCTCTTGCCCAGAGCAGGTGAATCTAGGACCAGAGGATGGATAGATGGACAGAATCTGGTCCTAGATTCACCTGCTCTGGGCAAGAGACTGCATCCAGCCCGATATATTCCTCTCATGATTTTATATACCTCTATAAGATCAGCCCTCATCCTCCTGCGCTCCAAGGTATAGAGTCCCAGAACTTGAAAGCCAGATTTACAAAACATCTTCTTCCTCGCTCTATCTTGAACCAGTGTCTTACTCACCCTCTTCCTCGAGGCACTGCCACATACTCTTAACCCTACCTCAGTTATTCGGTTATTTATACTCTGGGGTCTGCAGTACAATAGTGTACCATTGTGTTGTTTTGTACTCATTGTATATATTGTTATATTGGTCATTATTATACAGTTTACTCTGTGGGCTTTGTATCAACAAGGAATTTTATTGTACCCTGGTGTATACAACAACAACCTAACCAAATCAAACCTTTTCATGATTTTATGTAACCAAATATCCTTTGACATTCTATGAAGTTATTCCTTGTGTTTTAAAACCACATCCTCAGAAATTTACCCCGAGTCCACTCTATTGCCATCAGATTCTACCTCACTTGCCTTATTTGCTCCCAAAATATATCATCCTACTGAATAACATTTGTCACTCGTGCCCACCTAATCCATCCATTTTTTTGTAGACCAGAACTTTCACACTATCAACCCCAGATCTGTAATACCTCCATTCTATACAATCCACGAAGTGCAGTGGACCTGGCACCAAGCCCTGCTGAACTCCAATGCTCTCCATTCACTAAAATTCATATTGACTTTCACTTTCTGCCACAAAGCCAATTTAAAAATCTATCCATCCCTTGGTCTTTTTTTTGAGCAATCTGCTATGAGGGACATTCATCCAATGCTGTTCTAAAATTCATTAATACTATAATCAAGTGTAATATACCCATCATCACTCCTTGTTGCCTCCCAGAAGCGTCACCCATTGGTACCTGTCCCGGCTGAGTTACTCCAGCATTTTGTGTCTATCTTCACTAAATAACGCCTCTCTAAATGCTGCTGTCTTTCAGGTTATTTTTCCAACAATTTACCCTGCAACATTCTGTTGATTGGTCTGTTCAGTCAATTTTTAAAAGGCAGCACCACATCAGCAACCTCAATCTTTTAGCACCTTGCCTCTTCCTAAAATGCACTCAAGAATGATAAGAGTCTAGACTATTACCGCCACTGTTTTAAAAACCAAGGAACATTTTTTTTACCCAAGTATCGTGATTCATCCCAGACCCACAAATAAATTTCCCCCTCCACATTGTGAACATTAACCCTTAAATCACTTTATCTTCTCTGAAATATTCATTCACAACTTTCCACCTTCCACCTACAAGTTGATGCTGTTGTTTTCATGTACAAATATAGACCTTCTCTTTCCTTCCTAAGCAATTTTCCATTGATTTAGACACTAGGGTTTTCTTTTTACCAGCCAGTCATGTTTTTCATGCACACCCTTTAGCTTCCTAATTTTGTTCTTTACTTTCATCCCTGCACTTTTAATCATCTAGCTCGCTTTCTACTATTGCAGTATCTTTATTTACCTTATCCTATCTGAATGTTTGGTACTGCGGAGTAGGTTCCAGTAGAGGGGGAGGGGATTCTATTTAGAATTCAAAACTTCATTTGTTCTGTTTAAAATAATATAGAACTCACACTAACTTTTCATTGAAAGCCTCGCACCACAAATTTTCTCGCAACTTGCCACCTTTTGCATGAATATATAAAACTAAAAAAGACAAGTTCACATCACTCAGTGCAATTAATCAACAACAGCGTTTGCACTTCCAGCCTAATTAACTCTTCTCAAAAAGAACATGAGAACTCCGATATTAAAGGCGGAAAAGAAAATAATGTGATTAATGAAGTTGACGAGTAAAATAAAATTTGTAATTTCTAAGCAACACTATCTAATTCTCTTCATCTCTTTCTTAAAAAAACATCCTTTAATTCTGAGGCTATGACCTCTGGTCTTAGACTCTCCCACTGGTGGAAACATCCACTATCCAAGCCTATGGTGGAAATATCCAAGCCTTTCACTATTCCACATGATGAGGTCCCCCCTCATTCTTCTAAACTCCAGCGAGTATAGGCCCAGTGTCGACAAAAGCTCATCGTGGGTTAACCTACTCATTCCTGGGATCATTCTTGTAAACCTCCTCTGGACCCTCTCCAGTGCCAGCACATGTTTCTTCAGATATGGTGCCCAAAATATTCCAAATGCGGCCTTACCCGTGCCTTATAGACCCTCAACATTACATCCCCGATATAGTGTACAAACCATCAAAATAAATGCCAACATTCATTCACTACCGATTCGACTTGCAGATTAACGTTATGGGAATCCTGCACCAGTACTCCCAAGTCCGTTTGTACCTCCGATTTCTGGATTCTCACCCCATTTAGAAAATAGCCTATACCTTTATTGTTTGTACCAAAATGCATGACTCCACATTTTGCTACACTATACTCCATCTACCACTCTTCCCACTCTCGCAACCTGTCCAAGTCCTTCAGCAAAGTCCCCTCTTTCTCTAAGACCTGCCCCTCCACCTATTTTCGTATCATCCGCAAACTTTGCCAAAAAGCAGAATGACACATCGGCCTTCCACTAACTACACTGGTTAAAAAAGGTGCGATTTTACATCAAATTGTAGAACGTAGTCCTTCAGCATTATCGCCAGCCTCTCGGCATCCAAGACGCCACCACACACACACACTAAACTCCACTCCGCCCCCTTCCTCCTCCTCTCTCACTCAACACCCCTCCATTTATCCCCATCCCCTCCCCACACACACAATCACCTCCACCCTTGCCCCCCCCCCCCACACTTCCGTTCCCCTCCCTCCTCCTCCCCCCCAGTCCCCTCCTCCCCTTCTCTCCCAGTACACTCCCCTCCCACCAAAGATCCTTGAGCAAAGCTCTGATCTTTGCCTCCTACCACCCCTCCCCCACTCCTCCCCTCCTCACTCCTCTCCCAGTCCCCCTCATCATCCCCAGTCCCCCTCTCCCCCAGTCCCACTCCCATCCCCCCACACTTCCCTCTCCTACTCCCCTCCCACTACCCCCCCTCACTCCCCTCCCCTCACACTCCCCTCCACCCACACTCCCCCCACACACACACACACTCCCCTCCTCCCCCACACACACTCCCCTCCACCACACACTCCTCCCCTCCACCACACACTCCCCTCCCCCCCCCACTCCCCACACTCCCCTCCACCACACACTCCCCACACTCCCCTCCACCACACCTCTCCCCACACTCTCCTCCACCACACACTCCCCCTCCCTCACACACTCCCCTCCACCTCACACTCCCCTCCACCACGCACTCCCCTCCCCCTCCACACTCCCCCCCTCACACTCCCCTCCACCACACTCCCCTCTCCACACTCCCCCCACCACTCACTCACTCCCTCTCCACCACACACTCCCCTCCACCACACACTCCCCTCCCCCACACACCCCCTACACTCCCCCTCCACCACACACTCCACCACACACTCCCCCCCCACCACACACCCCCCTACCCTCCCCCCCCACCACACACTCCACCACACACTCCTCTCCCCCTCCACCACACACACCCCTCCACCACACACTCCCCCCACCACACACTCCCCCTCCCCCACACCACACCCTCCCACACACTCCCCTCCCCACTCCCCTCCACCACACACCCCCCCCCCCCACTCCCCCCACACTCCCCTCCACCACACACTCCCCTCCCCCTCACACTCCCCTCCACCACACACCCTCCCCCCACACCCCCACCCCCCCCACCCTCCACCACACACTCCCCCACCACTCCCACTCCCCCCACACTCCCCTCCCCCACACACACTCCCCTCCCCCACACACACCCCCCTCCCCCCCACACACCCCCCTCCCCCACACACTCCCCCTCCACACACACACCCCCTCCCCTCACACTCCCCTCCCCCCACACTCCCCTCCACCACACCCTCCCCCCTCCCCCCACACACTCCCCCTCCACCACACACTCCCCTCCACCCACACTCCCCTCCCCCCACACACCCCCCCCCCCACCACACACCCCCCTCCCCCCACCCACACCACACTCCCCCTCCCCACCACTCCCCCCCCCCACTCTCCCACTCCACTCCCCCCCACACTCCCCCCACACCCACCTCCCCCACTCCCCTCCACCACACACCCCTCCCCACACACACACCCCCCCCCACCCCACCACACACCCCCCCCCACACTCCCCACACACCCCCCCACACTCCACCCCACACCCCCACACTCCCCTCCACCACACCCCACTCCCCCACCACACCCCCCCTCCACCACACACCCCCCCCACACCCCCCCCCCACCACACACTCCCCCCACACACTCCCCTCCCCACACACTCCCCCCCCCACCACACTCCCCTCCCCACACCCTCCCCCCCCACACTCCCCTCCCTCCCCCCACACTCCCCCCCCTCCCCCCCCACACACTCCCCTCCCCACACACTCCCCTCCACCACACCTCCCCCACCCCCCCCTCCTCCACCACACTCCCCTCCCCCACACACTCCCCCCCCACACACTCCCCTCCACCACACACTCCCCTCACCCCCACACTCCCCTCCCCCCACACTCCCCTCCCCACCACACTCCCCCCCCTCCCCACACACTCCCCTCCCCACACACTCCCTCCCCCCACCACACACTCCCCTCCACCACACACCCCCCCACACACTCCCCTCCACCACCACACCCCCTCCTCCACCACACACTCCCCTCCACCACCCTCCACCACCACACTCCCCTCCACCACACACTCCCCTCCACACTCCCCCTCCCACCACACACCCCCCCCCCCCCCCCCCCCACACTCCCCTCCCACCACACACTCCCCTCCACCACACACTCCCCTCCACCACACACTCCCCTCCACCACACACTCCACCACACACTCCCCTCTCCTCCTCCCCCCGCGGACACAACGTTCCAAAGAGAAGGCGAGCCCGGGAGCGAGCGCGCACTCTCTCCCTACCCTGAGCAGCTCGCGTTCCCGCTCTGTCTCTGCCTCTGCCTCTGCCTCTGCCATTGCCGCCGCCCCGCTTGTTGCAGGCGTTGCATGATCTGGCGCTCTCCTTACACCCTTCTCGCGGATTTCGCACCCCGGTTTCTTCCGAGACATTGCGTCTTTCTTGCGGGCACTCTCTATAACACGGCGATCTCTTGGCTTCCCGTATTCGCTGCAAACTGTGGAAGGCCACCAAGCCGCACCCCGCTACTGTCGAACTTGCCGCCAAGCCCAGAGTCATCAATCCACTGATGCCGAAAAATTCGCTTTGAAAGTCAGAAGTCCAATTGAAGCATTGCTATGATTGCGTTTTTTAAGTTAATATTGCTTTAGACCAGTATATAAATAAGGCAACAAACTGAAAATGTAAGGCAGAGAGCTGAATAGTACTAATTGGACTTTCAACTTGAAATTTAGATTGCGTTTTTAAGTGAGTATTGGTTTAGATTTTCAGTATATAACTAGCAATGGTAGCAATGTTACAACATTTTGAGAAAATCAAGTCTTTAATTTATCCCATCAGATAAAACATAAAAAGAAGTTTAATTTGACACCTAATTCAATTTCATATCTTCAGTATTAAAAAAAGTTATGACCATTTTCATACTCGGAAATTGGCCTCTTGTTCCCTATTGCTTTTTCATGGACAACACAAAAGCTGTGATCGAGAACATTTAAAGGCCGATAACTTTCTTAAAATTTAAGAGAACTGAAAGAAATGTTCAGTTATTGTAGATTGAAGCATTCTGAAACAAATATGAAACGATCTTACTTAGATGACTTGAAATTAAAGCATATAATTAGTTAGTTATCTAAACATCTATCCATTTCTTAAGAATAGATTAACCATATAACAATTACAGCACGGAAACAGGCCATCTCAACCCTTCTAGTCCGTGCCGAACACGTATTCTCCCCTAGTCCCATATACCTGCGCTCAGACCATAACCCTCCATTCCTTTCCCGTCCATTTTTAAATAGCCTATGTGTCCAAATAACATTCACACAAGAATTCAGAATATAACATAATTTTTAAATCTCATTGTCATGGGTTTATAGACCAAATGGAAGGAATGTTTAATACCTGTAAATTAATGGCCATTTAAATCAGCTTGCGAGTGGGATTTTCTGGAACGGGACCATTTAGTTCGTTGAGGTTGCGGTGAATTTATACCCCCATATCCACTGCCGGTTCTTCGGGGGGAAAAAACACCGTTTCGCAACTTAAAATGTGAATTAAATACATCTTAAGAAACACTTTTATACATAAAAATAAACTACTTTCTTTTACCTGACCCCTCCATAAAATACGTCTCAGTTGTCGGCATTGACGGCTTCAGAAGCTGCTTTTAAAATCATTCCAGCAATTAACTTGTCCGGTGAATTTTTTTTTTTAAAACACACAGAACGGCCGTAGGAACGATTCTTTAGCAAAATCTTGCACTCCAACAAATATAATTCAGGACCAGGTCGGGGGAAAAAAACCCGTTTTAACTCCACCCCCCCCCCCCCCCCCAAACGCGCCAAAATCGTGCACACGGCCAGTGGCAGAATTACAGCGCCGCTGAAGTTAAGTTTTGTAACATACTTAGCAATGGTACAAAATTTTGAGATTTAAAAAATCAAGTCTGCAATTTATCCCATCAGATAAAGCATAAAAAAAAGTTTAATTCGACACCTAATTCACTTCCATATCTTCAGTATTAAGAAAGTTATAGCCATTTTCATACTGAAATTAGCATCTTGTTCCCTATTGCTTTTCCATTGACTTAAAAGCTGTGATCAAGGACAGTCAAAAGCCCATAACTTTCTTAAGAAATTAAGAGAACAATGAAATTTTCAGTTATAGATTGAAGCATTCTGAAACAAATATGAGACAATCTTACTTGGATGACCTGAAATTAGAGCATATAATTAGTTAGTTACCTAATTGTAGCTAATTACAAAATTAAAATACTAGATTTAAACATCTATCCATTTCTTAAGAAAAGGTTAACATTTTTAAATAGCCTCAGTGTCCAAATAACATTCACACAAGAATTCACAATATAACATGATTTTTAAATCTCATTGTCATGAATTTATAGGCCAAAATGGAAGGAATTTAGTGATCAATTTCCGTAAATTAATGGCCGTATAAATCATCCTGCGAGGGATTTTGTGGAACGCGATCGATTGGAACATTGCGGTTGCAGTGAATTTAAACCCCATATCGGCAGGAAAAACACTGCAGGTTCGTATGGGGCCTAAATCACCTTTTCGCAACGTGAAATTTTGATTAAAGGCATCCTAAGAAGCACATTTATATGTAAAAATAAACGGCTTACCTTGCTTTGTCCCATACGTGAGATCCGTCCCATTGTCTGCGTTGATGGCTTTAGAAGACGATTTTTATTTTACTCCTGCTATTAAATTATCCAGTGATGTTTTTTAAAAACTTGATAAAACGGATGTCGGAGCGATTTTTCTTCAGAAGCTAAACAGCCTGACAAAGATCGATTTCAACAGGCTGGAGAAAACAGCATTTTAAACCCGTCCCCCTCTCAAAGGCGCCAAAGTCACACACACACCCAGTGGCAGAACAGCAGCACCGTTGAAGGTAAGTTTTGTAGCATACCTATATACATGTGGAACAGTCACGGGTAGAACAGAAAATACCGAAAACGATGGGCTTTACTCAGTGGGCTTCGAGTAGCTTAGTGCCAGGGCCCCATCCTCAAAAACTTCAATGGGGTTAGGAGAGATCAATCAGTCATGATTGAATGGCGGGGTAGACCTGATGGGCCGAATGGCCTAATTCTATTCCTATCACATATGACCTCTGACTTTGACATCAACAAAGCTGGTGCTGTTTCGCCAGCCATTAAAGTGTTCATTGATTCTGATAGTTTGTACATTTCACCAACATACAGAGACTTTACAACTATCAAAATGGAAGTAAGCAATGAAAATATATTTTTTTAAGTTAACTAAAAGTTCATCAAAAAGTATGATTATTTACATTTAAGTAAAGTAATATACTTTAATAAGCGCTGTTGAGCAACTGGTAGACATGCTGCCTCTCAGCGTCACAGACCCGGGTTCAATCCTGACCTTGAGTGCTAACTGTGTACAGTTTACACATTCTCCCGTTGACCATGTGGGTTTCCTCCAGATACTCCAGTTTCCCCAGTTTCCCCACACATCCCAAGGAAGTGTAGATTAATTGGCCTCTGTCCATTACCCCAAGGATAGGGAATGGATGAGAAAGTGGGATAACAGGATTAGTGAGAAGGGGTGATTATTGGTTGGGGTGGACTTATTTGTAGAGTTAGTTTCCATCTATCTATCTATCTTCTATATAATATTAAAACTGTGTGCCTGTTGGCTGGCTGCTGGCTTTCTGCCTGACTTGTCATTGCCAGCCTGTGGGTTTTAGCCTTTGATTCCTTGCTACGCCAACGTCAGACCCAGAAACGCCGAGTTTTTTTCCATTTCGGTAGAGATTTCACTTTTCATTCCAAGTATCCACTCCTCATTAAATTTTGTCATGTTTATGTACACATTTTTAATAAAATCCTTTGTTGTGTGCTATCCAGTCATCGGAAAGACAATACATTATTACATTCAAGCCGTTTACAGTGTCCGAACAAGGATAGTCCGAGGGTCATCAATGAGGTAGATAGTAGTTCAGGACTGCTCCCAGGTTGTGGTAGGATGATTCAGTTGCCTGATAACATTTTATCCATGACCCTCATGATCTTGTACAGGTCAATAAGGTCACGCCCACTCCGGATGGAGTAGACTAGTTTGGAAGAGGTGCATGTGAGGTGCAGGTGAACCTCAGTCTCACCTGAAAAGGCTGCTGGCTTCCCCGGATAGAAATGAGAAAGAAAGTGTAGAGACACGATTATGTCAAGCAGTTGCAGGGGAAAGTGCCTAATTGGGGCGACTAGAACTGCACGCAATACTCCAAATGTTATGGGTCCTGCCGTTAATCGTATATTCTCCTCTTACATTCGACCTCCCAATATGCAACACCTCACACGTGCAGATTAAACACTATCTGCTATTACTCTGCCCATTTCAGAATCAGAATTGAAAGTTACAGGCTCTTCGGCCTACTGAGGCCATGCCAGCCGCTCTTCGGCCTACTGAGGCCATGCCAGCCGCTCTTCGGCCTACTGAGGCCATGCCAGCCGCACCCGTTCACACTCGTTCTACGCTACTGCACTTAACAACCTCGATTCAATTTACAGAGGCCTATTAACCTACAAATCTGCATGTCTTTGGGATGTGCGAGGAAATTGGAGCACACGGAGGAAGCGCACGTGATCACAGGGAGAACGTACAATAGCATCCGAGGTCAGGATCAAACCCAGGTCTCTGCCGCTACTAGATGTGCCATCATGCCACCCTGGCTTTGTAGACAAGCTGCTTAATCCAGTCCCATTGTCAACTCTTGGCCCATGGGTCTGCAGGTTACAAGTGTTACATAAAACATCTAAACTCAGCAAGGCAAATGGGGAAATTATAAAGCTGATTAAATAAAACAAAAAATATGAAATGGATCAATGTAAATATCTTCCCCATCTGGACCCACTTCACGTGGACCTATGCCAAACACTCAGAAAAGTTGTTGATTCCTTATTGCACTCTGAAACATGTAAGTAGGCCGTTGTCAACAGCAATTAGGCTTAAAACAATGCCCATATACCATGATAAAAAAAACATCCACACTGAACTCAGTTATTCTTAAGATTTTTTCTTGTAAATTATATTGCTTCTATTATAGTTAATGTATTTTAAAATTACACATTTAAAAACAACAGGCTTAAATATATCTAAAATGTATTTTCTGGTTGGCAATGTCTCTTTAATTTCAGCTATGTCTTAGAACTGATTTCCTCTCAGTACGGGGAACGCTTATTTCCATATCGCTGAAAACCATCAGTTTGGACATGTGCAGTCTGGAGTACCTCTTATACCATGGCTCAATACATGAACTGAAAGTACAGTTACCTTGTGCAGATAATTCAGAAGTTGCTGTTAACATATTCTTGAGGTGATTAGCGCATTCAACTTTCATTATTACCAAATTCAACTGCACCTTCAGGTAAGACTTAATATTCAATTAAATGCTGATCATCACGTTTCTCTGCAGTTAGTTTCACGAAAGAGGCACTTCTGCCTCACCATTAAATTGCTTTAATCAGTATAAAATTCCTGTATTTGTATGATTGATTTTAATTAAACTGAGACTAACTCTTTTTCTACCTTGGACTCGTTGAGTGCGAAATCTTTCAATTTATAATTGTTGAAGAAATTTAAAAGTTTAGATTTTTTTCTTTGGTGTTTCTTTTTTTTGTCATTTTCCAATTTTTTTACTCTTATTCTTCTCAGTTCTTGATTCTGCTCTGAATTTGTCCACTACAAATTATTCTTCCTGTCTGGTCCTGCACTAGTAGATGTTTAAAGTACTTGCACAGTTATTTTCCCTCTTCAGTAAGGTACCCACCTCCTTCCACTTGCATCTAGGTTGCAAACATTTCAATAGCCTAATTGTCATAAGAGTCTAAGTGATTGTACACACCTCCAATTTAGGAACAGCACCTCATATTCCGCTTGGGGAGGCTGCATCCTGCGGGCATGTACATTGAATTCTACCAATTTTGTTAGCCCTTGCTGTCTCCTCCCTTCTCTCAGCCCTCGAGCTGTCTCCTCCCATCCCTCGGCCCTCGGGCTCCTCCTCCTCCTTTTTCCTTCCTTCTCCCCGCCACCCCCTAACAGTCTGAAGAAGGGTTTTGGCCCGAAACGTTGCCTATTTCCTTCGCTCCATAGATGCTGCTGTACCTGCTGAGTTTCTCCAACATTTTTGTGTACCTATCTCTAAATGGATTGTACTGCCTTTATCGTGCACTAAACGTTATTCCCTTTATCATGTATCTGTACACAGAATGGCTCGATTGTAATCATGTATTGTCTTTCCGCTGACTAGTTAGCATGCAACAAAAGCTTTTCACTGTACCTCGGTACACATGACAATAAACTAAACTGAAACTGAAGTGAACAGTCACAGTCTTTTTCTCAGGTTTGAGGATTTTCAAACTAGAGGGCACAGGCTTATGGTGAGAGGGGAGAGATTTAAGAAGGACATCAATGGCAATGTTTTTATTCAAAGGGTAGACCGTATCTAGAATGAGTTGCAAGAGAAAGGTATAGAGGCAAATGCCATTATGATTTTTGGATAGATACAGTGGCTTGCAAAAGTTTTCATACCCCTTGAACTTTTCCACATTTTGTCACGTTACAACCACAAACGTAAATGTATTTTATTGGGATTTTATGTGATAGACCAACTCAAAGTGGCGCATAATTGTGAAGTGGAAGGAAAATGATACATGGTTTTCAAATTTTTTTACAAATAAAAAAACGAAAATTGTGGCGTGCAAAAGTATTCAGCCCCCCTGAGTCAATACTTTGTAGAAACACCTTTCGCTGCAATTACAGCTGCAAGTCTTTTGGGGTATGTCTCTACCAGCTTTGCACATCTAGAGACTGAAATTTTCCGCCACACATAGCGTTTTGCATTTAGGCCAAAAACTTCAATTTTGGTCTCATCTGACCAGAGCACCTTCCGCCACATGTTTGCTGTGTCCCCCACATGGCTTGTGGAAAACTGCAAACGGGATTCTTATGGCTTTTTTTCAACAATGGCTTTCTTCTTGCCACTCTTCCATAAAGGCCCGATTTGTGGAGTGCACGACTAATAGTTGTCCTGTGGACAGATTCTCCCACCTGAGCTGTGGATCTCTGCAGCTCCTCCAGAGTTACCATGGGCCTCTTGGCTGCTTCTCTGATCAATGCTCTCCTTGCCCGGCCTGTCAGTTTAGGTGGACGGCCATGTCTTGGTAGGTTTGTAGTTGTGCCATACTCTTTCCATTTTCGGATGATGGATTGAACAGTGCTCCTTGAGATGTTCAAAGCTTGGGATATTTTTTTATAACCTAAGCCTGCTTTAAACTTCTCCACAACTTTATCCCTGACCTGTCTGGTGTGTTCCTTGGGCTTCATGATGCTGTTTGTTCACTAATGTTCTCTAACAAACCTCTGAGGCCTTCACAGAACAGCTGCATTTATACTGAGATTGGAATAAACACAAGTGAACTCTATTTACTAATTAGGTGACTTCTGAAGGCAATTGGTCGCACTGGATTTTATTTAGGGGTATCAGAGTAAAGGGAGCTGAATACTTTTGCACGCCACACTTTTCAGTTTTTTATTTGTAAAAAAATTTGAAAACCATGTATCATTTTCCTTCCACTTCACAATTATGCGCCACTTTGTGTTGGTCTATCACATAAAATCTCAATAAAATACATTTACGTTTGTGGTTGTAACGTGACAAAATGTGGAAAAGTTCAAGGGGTATGAAAACTTTTGCAAGCCACTGTATATGGACAGTATGCCAATGTGGTCAGCATGGATAAGGTGAGCTGAATGGCCTGTTTAATGCTGTTTAGCTCGATGACTCAGCCTCCTTCATTCCAGAAAATCTATGTTTTGCCGTTTCCAGCCTAATGGCATTCTTCCAATAACCTGGCTACCAGACTGCATACGGATTGCCAAGTGTATGTGGTCTCATCATGATGCAGCTGTCATTGGTGAGCTGCATCATGATGTTCTAACTTTTGTACTCGATACCCTTCCCAATGAAGCCTAGCATGCCTAAGGCCTTCTTCACCACTCTCTCCACTTGACTCACTGCACTCCAAACTACCCCTTTGACTGCTTCCATTGAGCTAATGTTGAATCCAACTGGCCAGCTTACCTTGGATTCCATGTGATCTAACCTAGCCCATCCTACTATGTGAGCTTGCCAAAGACCTAACTAAAGTCCATACACGCAATGTCCACTGCCCTACCCCTACAATCCTCTTTAAAAAAAACTCTGGGATTTGTGAGGCACAACCTCCCATGCACAAAGCCATGCTAGCTATCCCTAATCAGAAGAAAGGCACAAAATGCTGGAGTAACTCAGCGGGACAGGCAGCATCTCTGGAGAGAAGGAATTGGTAACATTTTGGTGTCTATCTTCAGTGTAAATCAGCATCTGCAATTCCTTCCTACACATTTTATCCCAAATCAGTCTTTGCCTGAAGAAAGGTTTTGTCCCAAAATGTCACCCATTTCTTCTCTCCAGAGATGCTGCCTGTCCCGCTGAGTTACTCCAGCTTTTTGTGTCTATCTTCTGCCTATCCAAATGCTGGAAGATCCTGTTGCTTAGAATCCCCTGCAACAACTTTCCCACCACTGACATCAGGCACACTGACCTGTAATTCCCTGGTTTGTTCTTCTTAAATAACAGTACAACAGTGGTTCTAAAACTAGAGCGCGTAGGTTTCTCAGAGGGGAAAGATGTAAAGGAAACTGAGCGGCAGGATTTTCCACACAGAGGGTGATGGGTATATGGAATGAGCTGCCATAGGATGTGGTCCAAAAACCATCTGAATGTTTCCTAATCAGAAGCCTTGGATGATCCAGGAGATCCACATTCTTCTGAGGACCAGATCCCGGGCATTCAAGTCCAGCGATGCAGGGGTGTTCATGAAGTCCAGATACGAACTTGACAAGAAGAGATTTTCACTCTAAGTTGGAGGATGAGGCGGATGATTGGCACCTGTGACAGGAGTTGAATGCCATCACCTCCTAAAAGGCGAAATCGGGAGGCGTTTCAAGCGACAGCGAACCATCACTCCCTGATGAGCTCATTGCGTTCTACGCACGCTTTGATCTAGAGAACACTGATGTGCCTGCCTGAACCCCATACAGTATTACAGTCACAGAGGCCGACGTCAGAAGATCCTTCAGAGGGA
This sequence comes from Leucoraja erinaceus, assembly GCF_028641065.1. Taxonomy (NCBI): domain Eukaryota; kingdom Metazoa; phylum Chordata; class Chondrichthyes; order Rajiformes; family Rajidae; genus Leucoraja; species Leucoraja erinaceus. The sequence continues at coordinate 74,571,557 of NC_073384.1, read as the reverse complement.
TGAATGCTCGGAAAGCATCTGGACCTGATGGTATACTCGGTCGTGTTCTCAAAGCCCATGCAGACCAACTGGTTGGAGTTTTATGGACATTTTCAACCTCTCATGACTGAGGTCTGAGGTTCTCACCTGCTTTAAGAGGGCATTAATAAGAGGTGCCCAAGAAGAGTAGGGTGACGTGCCTCAACGAATATCGACCGGTGGCACTAACGCCCGTGGTGATGAAGTGTTTTGAGAAGTTGGTTATGGTGCACATCAACTCCTACCTCAACGAAAACCTCGACACCATACAGTTTGCCTATTGGCTCTCCACTCCACACTGGACCATTGGACAATAAAAACACATACGTCAGGCTGTTTATAGACTACAGCTTGACATTCAATACCATCCCCTACAAGCTGGTTAATGCCCGAGCCGGCTGCCTGCCCCTTTTCCGGGGTTACGTCACGCCCAGGTGGCGTTAGAGAGGGACTACGCGCTGTCCCCAGGCACCCTGGGGGATTTCGGAGACCGCTGGGCACCGCGGGGGGGTTGAATGCTTGACAAGGATTGTAACATAGTTGTATAGTAGATCATTTAGTATATTTGTTTGTCTTGTATCATGGTGGTGGATTCTGTTTTGTTTTTGTACTGTACTGTATATATTATTTTAATATTTGAATAAATATTTTTGATAAAACATTTTTTAAAAAAAGGCTGGTTAACAACCTCACAGAACGACATCTCTGCGCATCTCTCCGCAACTGGATCCTCTACTTCCTCGTCAACAGACCACAGTCTATTTGAATTGGCAAAAACACTTATTTCTTAATAACAATCAGTATGGGAGCACATCAACGCTGTGTGCTCAGCCCCCTGCTTGACTCACTATACTCACGACTGTGTAGCTAGACACAGTGCGAACTCCATCTTCAAGATCGCCCTCGACAGCATCGTTGTCGGGTGAATTACAGATAGTGATGAGTCAGAGTATAGAAGTGAGATCGATCGACTGACCAAATGGTGCCAGCACAACAACCTAGCTCTCAATGTCAGTAAAGGTTTCAAAGGTCTTTTATTGTCACGTGTACCAATTAAGGTACAGTGATATTCGTATTACCATACAGCCATACTAAATAAAATGCAACAAGACAAACTACTGCATAAAAGTTTTTATTTTATTTTGTTTAATTTTATTTTATTAGAAGTAAGTACAATCATATGGCACCAAAGTGCCTAATATATATTTTCATAATACATTTTATGCACAGCTTCTTCTATTTTTGTTATATTAAAGAAAGATTAGAATAGGGGACATGTATGAATTGGGCAAACTGTTATCATTTCAACATTTAAAATTAAAATTTAAACTGAAGGATAATCAATATTTTAAATATATACAGATATGTGACTTTATGAAGAAATATACACATAGATTTCAAACTATATTTTTAGACCCTTTAGAAGAAGCAATGAATATTAAGGCTGATTCACAAAAACTAATATCATACTTTTATAATAATTTATTAAATAGAGAATTACCCTCAACAGAAGCACTAAGAGAAGATTGGGAACATGAGCTAATGATAAAGATCTCGAAGGATAGATGGGAAAAGTATCTGATGAACACACATAATTGTTCTATTAATGCAAGACATAATTTAATTCAATTCAAATTATTACATAGACTATATTATTCAAAAATGAGGTTAAATATTATTCAAACGTCTCTCCCAGATGCAATAAATGTTTGTTTCAAAACGCTAATATAACGCATTCATTTGTAGGATGTACAAAGTTGAATAAATTTTGGAGCGATATATTTGATATATTTACAAAGCTTTTCAAGTTAAGAATAGAACCTAAAACGGAATTGATTATATTTGGAATAATAGTAGAAGATATCAATTTAAATAAAGACCAAAACGTTTTTTTTTAATTATGGGTTAATCATTGGAAAGAAATTGATACTTAAATTTTGGAAAAATACAGCCATACCAACTGTTAAAATGTGGATTAGGAATATGATGGACATAGCACGCCTTGAAGAAATGAGACTCCGACTAATAGATAAATATGACCAATTCTGAAGGAGTTGGTCTCCTTTCATTTACTTTTTGGAATCATGTGATGCAGCGGTACCGTAAAGATTGCTGATTTCAGTTCATGACGCGGATAGATCTACATCTCCGAATACAGATTTGAAAATTTCTCTTTTAAGGGGGCTTCTCTCCTATTTCTACTTTCCACTTTTTCTTTTTTTTATATACACACTTCACGTTTTTCTATTCTCTACCATCTATTTTCCTTCTTTTTCCCCTTTCTATTGTTTTATTTTTCTTGTCTTGCTTACTTCCTTCTCAAAACATAAAACTAGAGGTTGTACATAGAATGGATTACGGTATGACATAGTTGGCACCTAAAATTAGGTTCCACTGTACTGTTTTGTTCTGTATTAACTTCTAATAAAATAAACCAAAAAAACAACAACAAAAAAACAGACCACAGTCTATTTGAATTGGCAAAAACACTTATTTCTTAATAACAATCAGTATGGGAGCACATCAATGCTGTGTGCTCAGCCCCCTGCTTGACTCACTATACTCACGACTGTAGCTAGACACAGTGCGAACTCCATCTTCAAGTTCACCCTCGACAGCACCGTTGTCGGGTGAATTACAGATAGTGATGAGTCAGAGTATAGAAGTGAGATCGATCGACTGACCAAATGGTGCCAGCACAACAACCTAGCTCTCAATGTCAGTAAAGGTTTCAAAGGTCTTTTATTGTCACGTGTACCAATTAAGGTACAGTGATATTCGTATTACCATACAGCCATACTAAATAAAATGCAACAAGACAAACTACTGCATAAAAGTTTTTATTTTTTATTTTTTATTTTTTTTTATTTTATTTTATTAGAAGTAAGTACAATCATATGGCACCAAAGTGCCTAATATATATTTTCATAATACATTTTATGTACAGCTTCTTTTATTTTTGTTATATTAAAGAAAGATTAGAATAAGAAAAATAAATTAGATAGTAAAGGATAGAAAGACGTGAGATATATTTAAGAGGGAGTTACATGTGGCCCTTGTGGCTAAAGGGATCAGGGGGTATGGAGAGAAGGCAGGTACAGGATACTGAGTTGGATGATCAGCCATGATCATATTGAATGGCGGTGCAGGCTTGAAGGGCCGAATGACCTACTCCTGCACCTATTTTCTATTTTTCTATGTTTCCATATAGTGTGTGAAGAAAAAGAAAAAAGATGAATGAGTGAAGAAAGTTGAGAAAAAGAAAATAGAAAAAATAAAATAAAACATTAAAAATATTTTTTTTTAAAGTAAGGAGATCATTGTTTATAATCTTGACCAACCCTCGTCCAGTCCTGAAACAGTTAGTTTTTACAATTGTGTTGCACCATATGATTCCAAAAAGACGACAAATGGAGACCAACTCGTTATCAATTGGTCTGATTTATCCATTAGGAGGAATCGCATTTCCTCAAGATGTGCGGTGTCCAACATACTTGCAATCCACATTTTAAGCGTTGGTATTGATGTATTTTTCCAAAATGTAAGTATTAATTTTTTTGCTATTATTAAACCATAGTTAAAAAATACATTTTGAGATGTGTTCAATTCATTCCCATCTTCCATTACTCCAAATATAATCATTTCAGTATTAGGTTCCATTCTTATCTTAAATAATTTTGTAAATATTTCGAAAATATCACTCCAAAATCTATTAAGTTTTATGCAGGAAACTAAGGAGTGCGTTATAGTTGCATTTTGGGATAGACATTTATCACAAATGGCGGATATATTTGGATAAAATTTGTTCCATGTTGTTTTTGAATAATATGATCTATGTAAAATTTTGAATTGAATTAGATTATGTCTTACATTAATCGAACATTTGTGAATATATATCAAGTACTTTTCCCATGTAACCTTCGTAATTTTTATCATTAGTTCCCGTTCCCACTCTTCTCTAAGTACCTCTGTCGATGGTAGGTCTATATTTAGAATACTATTATATAAATATGATATTAATTTTTGTGTCAGCTTCAATATTCATTGCTTCTTCCAATAATTCAGGAGTTATTTTTTGATATCCTTGTACATATTTTTTCATGAAATCGCAAATCTGAAGATATTTAAAATATTGGTTGTCTTTCAGTTTAAATTTTAATTGTAATTGTTGGAATGATAGTAGGTTTCCCATTTTGTACATATCCCCGATCCTTCTAATTCCGAGACTTTCCCATTGGTTATATGTCTTATCAATATGAAATGGTTTAAATAAAGGGTTATTCGCTATTGGCATTAACAATGATAAATTTCTTAATTTTAAAGATAATTTTATTTGTTTACAAATTCTTATTGTACCATATATAATTGGGTTCTTCTTATATATTGTGTTATTCAGTTTTTTCAGGGAGAAGAGGATCGTTCCTATATTACAAGGATGACAATCCTCTTTGTCTATTTTTATCCATTCTGTCTGTTGGGTAGAACTATCCAGCCAATAAATTATATTCTTAATATGCACTGCCCAGTAATAATACATAAAATTCGGAAGTGAAAGTCCCCCGACCTTTTTTGGTTTACATAAGTGTTTTTTTGTAATTCTATGTGATCTATAGTCCCAAATAAAATTAGTAATATTAGAGTAATATTAGAGTAATATATTTTTTTAATATTTTGGTATATATACCGGTATAGACTGAAATCGGTATAGTAATTGTGGTAGGAATTGTGGTAGGAAGATCATTTGTATTGCATTTAGATGCATAATGATAAAAGGTTTTCCAAAATTTAATCAGCGTATTAAGTATTTAGTAAAGGTATAAAATTAGCGTTGAATAATGCTTTATATTTTCTAGTAATCTGAATACCCAAATATTTAAATTTTTCTGTTGCGATTTTAAAGGGGAACTTCAATAAGTGTGTAGGTTCTTGAGGTTTTAATGTCATGATTTCACTTTTATTCCAGTTTATTCTATATCCAGAAAAAGACCCAAATTTCTCTATTAAATTTAATAAATTTGGTATGCTCGTTTGTGACTTTGTAATATATAAAAGTATACCGTCTGCATATAATGAGATTTTATTCTTTGGTATTATAGCCCTGAATATTCGGATGAATTCTTATACTGCATAAAAGTTAGCATAAACATCCACCACAGTGGATTCCCCACATTCCTCACTGTGATGGAAGGCAATCAAGTCTAATCTTCCCTCATTTTTCTCCCGCGGTCGGGGCAGTCGAACCATCCGTCAGAGTGATCGACGCTACCAAGTCGGGGTGATCGAAGTGCCCGCTTCGGGGCGGTCGAAGCTCCTGCGGTTGGAGCTCCCCAAGTCGGTCTCTAACCAGGGACCATGAGCTCCACGATGTTACAGTCCTCAGGCTCCCCCGGTGGAGCTTTCAAAACTCCTTGATGTTAGGCCGCAGTGCGGAAGGAGATACAATATGGAAAACAATCTCATTTCTGTTGAGGTAAGAGTTTAAAAAAAGTCTCCCCCAACCCCCACCCCAATAAGACCAATGTACTGATTGTGGACATTGGTAAAGGAAGGATGAGGACCCATAAACCTGTCTACAACGTTGGGATGATAGTGGAGCAAGTCAGAAGCTTCAAATTCTTGGGCGTGCACATTTCTGATGATCTTTCCTGGATCCAGCACACTGATGCAATTATAAAGAAAGCACATTAATGCCTCTACTTCCTGAGAAGGTTACAGAGATTCAATATGTCAGAGAGGATTACCTTGAACTTCTACATGTGTACAGTAGAGAGCATATTGACTGGTTGCATCACGGCCAGGTTCAGCAACTTGATCGCCCAGGAGCGAGGAAGACTGCAAAAAGTTGTAAACAGCCCAGTCCATCACGGGTTCTGAGCTCCCTACCATCGAAGGAATTTGCCGGATTTGCTGCCTCAAAAAGACAGCCAGCATCATGAGAGACCCACACCACCCCGGCCACACACTCGTTTCACCCCTGCCTTCGGGAAGAAGGTACAGGAGCCTGAAAACTGTAATATCCAGTTCAGGAACAGCTTCTTCCCTACAGCCATTAGGCTATTAAACACTACAACCTCAAATAAGTTCTGACATACATAGACTGGTATTGTTATTAATATTGCACTATTATTGTTTGTTTTGTTATGTGTACATATGCGTGTGTATACACACACTAAACTTTTTTTCTCATTTACTATATTGTTTACATTGTATTATGTTGACACATTGTGTTTTAAAATACAATATTGGCAGGTAAGGCTTGATGCAAGCAAGTTGGACGAGCTCAGGCAGCTTGGTTGGCATGTACACGATGGGCCAAAGGGCCTGTATAACTCTCTGGCTTAAGAAACTTGACAGGATCTTACTGTGGTATCTAGAATCTTCTCAAAATAAGTTAGCTATTCAGAACACAGATGAGAAGGATTTTGTGATTCATTGGAATTGAATGGCCAAGAAAGCTATGGAGACTGTGACTGAGTATATTTAAGACAGATATAGGTGGATTATTGGGGAGAAGGTAGGAGAATGGGATTAGGAGGGAGAGATAGATCAGCCATGATTGAATGGTGGAGTAGACTTGATGGCCTAATTCTGCTCCTATCACTTATAGGAGCCTACAGAGAGGAGGTACAACAACTCATCAACAACCTTCAACTCAATGTCAATAAAACAAAATAAATAACTGGACTTCAGGAAGAAACAGACAGCACACATCCCACTCACCATCAATGGCAGTGCAGTGGAGTCTGTGAAAAGCACCAAGTTCCTGGGAGTGCACATCACAGATGATCAGACATGGTCCACCAACACCATCTCCCTAGTCAAGAAAGCACAGCAACGCCTCCACTTCCTTCGACGGATGAGGAGAGCCGACCTCCCCCCTTCTGCCCTCACCACTTTTTACAGGGGTGCCATTGAGAGCATTCTTACCAGCAGTCTCTCAGTCTGGTTTGGCAGTTGCTCTGCTGCTGACCAGAAGGCCCTACAGAGAGTGGTGAGGACAGCAGAGAGGATCACCAGATCACCCCAACCAGCAATCCAGGACTTATACCCATCTCGCTGTCGCAAGAGAGCAACCAATATCATCAAAGACACCACCCACCCAGCACACAAACTGTTCACCCTCCTACCATCCGGTAAGCGCTACCGCAACATGCGAAGCAAAACCACCAGATTCAAAAACAGCTTTTTTTCTCAGGCCATCAGACTACTCAACACACTCAAGAAAATTCCATGAATATTACACAAACTAAGACCAACTGACTGTCAAAATAACTAACTCAATGTCTGCAGTATGCTATTTGCACTTTTCTATATTGCACCTTTTATTATTGCACCTTATTAACATACCTTAAAATGTTACTACACTCTGGCACACTGAATATTTTATATAATGTATATGTCCGTTGTCTATCTTTATTGGTATATAGTCTGTCTGTGTTATAATATTACTTGCACATTTGGAGTATGGGGAAACGCAATTTCAATCCTCTGTGTAACTACTTGTTGCATTATTTGAATTGACAATAAAGTTTACTTTTACTTTACTTTTACTTATGGCATGACCTTTTTTGCCTTGTAATTCCCTCTTCTCCCCTCTCCAGTCGGCCAGGAGATACAAAAAGCTTCAAAACAGATAACACCACATTCAGAAAGAGCTTCCCCAGTGTTATCAAAATACTCAATAGTGTTTCCTGAAACTAGGGTGCAATCCCGATCTTCGAACCTATTCCATTATGGACCTTGGAATTCCACAGCGCTGTAACACTGTACTCTGTACTCTGTTATCGTTGTTTCATCGTTATTATCTAAATGGTGGCCGATTGGGAAAGGGGGAGATGCAGCGAGACCTGGGTGTCACGGTACACCAGTCATTGAAGGTAGGCATGCAGGTGCAGCAGGCAGTAAAGAAAGCGAATGGTATGTTGGCTTTCATAGCAAAAGGATTTGAGTATAGGAGCAGGGAGGTTCTACTGCAGTTGTACAGGGTCTTGGTGAGACCACACCTGGAGTATTGCGTACAGTTTTGGTCTCCAAATCTGAGGAAGGACATTATTGCCATAGAGGGAGTGCAGAGAAGGTTCACCAGACTGATTCCTGGGATGTCAGGACTGTCTTATGAAGAAAGACTGGATAGACTTGGTTTATACTCTCTAGAATTTAGAAGATTGAGAGGGGATCTTATAGAAACTTACAAAATTCTTAAGGGGTTGGACAGGCTAGATGCAGGAAGATTGTTCCCGATGTTGGGGAAGTCCAGGACAAGGGGTCACAGCTTAAGGATAAGGGGGAAATCCTTTAAAACCGAGATGAGAAGAAACTTTTTTTCACACAGAGAGTGGTGAATCTCTGGAACTCTCTGCCACAGAGGGTAGTTGAGGCCAGTTCATTGGCTATATTTAAGAGGGAGTTAGATGTGGCCCTTGTGGCTAGGGGAATCAGGGGGTATGGAGAGAAGGCAGGTACGGGATACTGAGTTGGATGATCAGCCATGATCATATTGAATGGCGGTGCAGGCTCGAAGGGCCGAATGGCCTACTCCTGCACCTAGTTTCTATGTTTCTATGTTTCATGAAACCACCTGGTGTACGCGTATTGCCTGATTTTACACATGTATAGTGTGATTTAATTTGACTAGATATCACGCTAACAGAAGATTGTCGCTGTTCTCAGTATCAGTGACAATAATACACCAATACCAGTACTAAACCTTGCAACTCTTCTGAGCTACTGAGTTATTCCGTCTTTGGATGATCAGCCTTGATCATATTGAATGGAGATGCTGGCTCGAAGGGTCGAATGGCCTACTCCTGCAACTATTTTCTATGTTTCTGGTTGGTAACCCATGCCCCAATATCAACCATAATATAGCTACATTCCTGCAATTGAATTGAATGATAATTACAACGTGAGGAAAGATAAGCAGATTCTTCTGAAGAATTAGAACATGTTCCATTTCAGTAACACGGGGGCAGTAAATTACATCAGTCTGAAGAATGGTCATCACCCGAAACGTCGCCTATTTCTTATCTCCAGAGACGCTGTCTGACCCGTTGAGTTACTCCAGCTTTTTGAGTCTAACATCAGCAACTTTGCCCGATTGCCGATGTCCAAACTACATGGCTGCGCGAAGGAGACTGAGGCAAGGAATCCGGGGCTGGCCAAGATTCCCACCTTGGTGGCACAGCGGTAGACTTGCTGCCTGACAGCAAAATGCAGCGCCAGAGATCCGGGTTCGATCCCGACTACGGGTGCTGTCTGTATGGAGTTTGTACGTTCTCCCCGTGACCTGCGTGGTTTTTCACCGAGATCTTCGGTTTCCCCCCACACTCCAAACACGTACAGGTTTGTAGGTTAATTGGATTGATAAAATGTAAAAAATGTCCAAGTTGGCGATATGCAGAGTACTGCCCTGCGACTGGAAAATTCAGAAGGTTCAGAATTCAGAAGGTTCTTCCGAATACATTAAATGCCGTTAGTCTGACAGCGAAATCTCAACCTACCTTGAACACAGTTTAAATATTTCTTATTCATAATCATTCATCGCATCATATTGTCCTTGAATGTTACATAATTGAGATGTTGTTTTGTGATTAAGGCATGTCACAGTATTCTATTTTATTCTTCGTTTCTTTTTTCTATTATGGATAAACAGGGTCTGATTAGAAACAGTCAACATGGATTTGTGCCTGGAAGGTCATGTTTGACTAATTTTCTTGAATTTTTTGAAGATGTTACTAGGGAAATTGATTAGGGTAAAGCAGTGGATGGTGTCTATATGGACTTCAGTAAGGTCTTTGACAAGGTTCCTCATGGAAGGTTGGTTAAGAAGGTTCAATTGTTGGGTATTAATGGTGGAGTAGCAAGATGGATTCAACAGTGGCTGAATGGGAGATGCCAGAGAGTAATGGTGGATGGCTGTTTGTCAGGTTGGAGGAGTGACTAGTGGGGTGCCACAGGGATCTGTGTTGGGTCCACTGTTGTTTGTCATGTACATCAATGATCTGGATGATGGTGTGGTAAATTGGATTAGTAAGTATGCAGATGATACTAAGATAGGTAATGTTGTGGATAATGAAGTAGATTTTCAAAGTCTACAGAGAGATTTATGCCAGTTGGAAGAGTGGGCTGAAAGTTGGCAGATGGAGTTTAATGCTGATAAGTGTGAGGTGCTACATCTTGGCAGGACAAATAAAAATAGGACGTACATGGTAAATGGTAGTGAATTGAGGGATGCAGTTGAACAGAGGGATCTAGGAATAACTGTGCACAGTTCCCTGAAGGTGGAATCTCATGTGGGTAGGGTGGCAAAGGAAGCTTTGGGTGTGCTGGCCTTTATAAATCAGGGCATTGAGTATAGAAGTTGGGATGTAATGTTAAAATTGTACATGGCATTGGTGAGGCCAATTCTGGAGTATGGTGTATAATTTTGGTCGCCTAATTATAGGAAGGATGTCAACAAAATAGAGAGAGTACAGAGGAGATTTACTAGAATGTTGCCTGGGTTTCAGCAAATAAGGTACAGAGAAATGGTTGAACAAGTTAGGTCTTTATTCTCTGGAGCGCAGAAGGTTAAGGGGGACTTGATAGAGGTCTTTAAAATGATGAGAGGGATAGACAGAGTTGACGTGGATAAGCTTTTCCCATTGAGAGTAGGGAAGATTCAAACAAGAGGACATGACTTAAGAATTAAGGGACAGAAGTTTAGGGGTAACATGAGGGGGAACTTCTTTACTCAGAGAGTGGTAGCTGTGTGGAATGAGCTTCCAGTGGAAGTGGTTGAGGCGGGTTCGATTTTATCATTTAAAAATAAATTGGATAGTTATATGGACGGGAAAGGAATGGAGGGTTATGGTCTGAGTGCAGGTAGATGGGACCAGGGAAGAATAAGTTGTTCGGCACGGACTAGAAGGGCCGAGGTGGCCTGTTTCCGTGCTGTAATTGTTATATGGTTATGTGGTTATTTATTTCCTAGTTGGTGGCTGATATGAGCACATTAGACGCGACCGCAGTTGGTGCTTTGCCCGCTACAAGTCATGAACATTTGTCTGCATATATGTGTCTATGGTGGATATCTCTGCACAAGATCAGACATTTCAAGTCTTCTGCCAAGCACTCAGAATTACATCATCGCATTCTTTGCGCCTTTACTGGCGTAAGATTGGAGTAAATGAAATAGTTATCGACATCATGTCAAATTCATTTTGTTCTGCAGTTTGGCTCCGAAATGTGCCAACTTTTAGAGGGAAGCGAGTAGCTGAAAAAGTTCCAGAAGTCTAAGGCGAAATGTTATAGCATTTAAAATAAAACTGAAATGCTTTACAAAATGTATTAAGTCCGCGGAAAAACAAAACAAATTTCGATAGTTTATTTAAAAATAATAAATGTGGCATTCTCCGGGTGGAGTAGAAGGAGTTATTTCTTCTAGACTCCCCTGAGCGAAGCGGTAACTGCAGTTAAATAAAAATACGTATTTTGTTTGTTGGCTTCGATCATCCTGGTTTTCGAAATGTGCCAGATATTCGATTAATCTATTATTTTCTGATATCCGGCCACCAAGGCAACTAACTAATTTATTTCGCTATTGAATTCGTCCCAAATGCGGATGGCTGAACAGTTTATACAATACCAACACAGCCAATAATGTTCAACTGAAACATCGAGCAAAGTAATTATTGGGGTTAGGCACAAAATGCTGGAGTAACTCAGCGGGTCAGGCAGCATCTCTGGAGGAAAGGAATAGGTGACGTTTCGGGTCGAGACCCTTCTTCAGGATGCAGCTTTTTGTGTCAAACCGGTTTGAACCAGCATAGAAATATAGAACATAGAAAATAGGTGCAGGAATAAGCCATTCGGCCCTTCGAGCCAGCACCGCCATTCAATATGATCATGGTTGATCATCCAAAATCAGTAGCCCGTTGATGCTTTCTCCTCATATCCCTTGATTGCGTTAGCCCTAAGAGCGATATCTAACTCTCTGCAGTTCCTTCCTACACTAACTGTTGGGGTAGTTAGTCCCACTTCGTTTTGATTCGTCTCGGTAATTTAACGCTGTAGTGACCAAATGCAACAAAATAGCCACCGTCACTGGCAACAACATAAAATAAATCAGGGCTAAATTCGCATTACCTTTTACTTTCGCTTCGTGTTTTGTTGTCCTCAAAATAATACGGTGGTTTCAGTACACCCTGGTCCCCTGGCAAAACCAGGATGAATATGAAACAAATTGTAAAGGTCAAGTGAATGGAATGTTTCTCTTTCTCTCTCACACTCTCACACTCTCTCTCTCTCTCTCTCTCTCTCTTTCCGATCATTGTTTATAGGGCCGAAGGAAGTTTTTGGCTGTAAACTGTCATGCACTGTAGCTCACAGTCAAAAGATCTATAGGTGCCCCAACAGCACTCGGTCATGAGAACCAGCCTGAAATTAGCCTCCGATCCAAACAAATTGCTTCCCTTTTACAGGTGAATAGAACAGAAGCGTTTGTTTTATACACCCCCAGTCTTCCTTCACAATGAGCCTGCTGCCCCCCCAAACCCCTCCCTCCACCCCCCACCCCCACCCATCCCGACACCTCGATATCATTTTTTTTGCCCCCCAAAAAAGTTTTGTATTTTCAATCAGAACTTGAACCCCATCTCCATCACTTGATCTGACGCGCGTTAAATGTGGACGATTCACGGCCGATTAGTCAGCATACACGTTTCTCCAACTCGATTAGTATTCAAACTGTTTCAATTCCGCAACTTCAAGATTTGTAATCATACCATTGTGATATCGACAATTTCAAGCATGCTTGGCACGAGGATTGGGATGCATGAAATCATTTACACTGTTATTAATATGGAATGAGTATTAATTTACTAAATGTTAACGCGTTTGGAAAACCCCCCCAAAACTCAACGAACATAAGGGCATTGTCAACTTTGTATTTCACGAGGAACAATTTTCCCGTTGTAATGAAAGACACCAAGTTAGAGCAATCAGCATGTCTTTTAATAACGTATGAGAATAAAACACTCCTGGTATAGTTCAGACTTAGATCAGGGAAATCTAATTCTCATGGCAAACCATTTCTCGTGTTTTAAAACAACGCCTTTTTTTAAACAATCCCCCTACCATTCGCGGTAAAATAAATTCTGTACCAAAATGAAATATGTTTAATATGATATGAGAATGCCTATACAGGAAATATTAAACCCAAACAGGAACTGTAGGGACTATAGAGTAACAAAGTTAGCGTTTCGAGGCGGTGACTCAATCTAGAACCTACATTATATATATGTTTTTTTAATATATTGGAAGATTTGTCCTTCAACATAACTTTGGTCCAAGACTTCAATATGTCATTTCAAAACAGTTTTGTTCTCGTTTTGTTCCCATCAGTCTGAAGAAGGGTTTCGGCCCGAAACGTTGCCTATTTCCTTCGCTCCATAGATGCTGCTGCACCCGCTGAGTTTCCCCAGCAATTTTGCGTACCTTTGTTCTCGTACTAACTCGATTGACGAGTTCCATTTGGTTATTGTCACCTCAGTTCCTAAATGTATCTTTCTTGAGAGAAGAAATAAACTAATCTAACGATACAGGATTTCGGAGCCAGATGTTTGCCTCGCCTATCAGACGAGTCGCTGATATAGTTTTGCTCAGTCTCAAGATGCATTTGAATAGTTTTAGCAAGCCTTCCCCGATGGAAAGAAGTCTACAGTATACCAGGAGTCAAGGGTGCGTTATTCCCATGCGTTATTAAAAGTCATGCTGATTGATCTAACTTGATTTATTTCATTGCAACAGGAAAATTGTGTTTCTCCTGAAATACAAAGTTGATAAATCCGTTGAGCTTTAAGGGGGGTTGTCAAGATTTTGTAAATTAAAACTCATTCCATATTAATAACAATGTAAATCGTTTAATAAATCCGAATCTTCCTACTGAGTATGCTTGAAATTATCGATATTACAATTCCACTTGAAGATTAATTTACGTCTCGATATGTGTGAAAAATTGTATAGCACACAGATTGGACACTTGGGAGGACTGCGAATCTATATCCTAAAAGCTATTTCCTCATTGAACCTCGTGCTTTGATATAGGTGTAAACATTTGCAGATTTACATAAAATAGCTCTATTTAACCTGGTAATTGCATGTGGCTGGAACTTCAGAAGGTCGCCCCAGCCTCACTGATATGCCCGACAATGGCCAATACCAGTTAGGACAAAGGACATCAAAGCATCGCGCAACCAATCCCAGAACATCCAAATAGTTACCTGACGTCAGCCCTCGGACGGATGAGTATTTATTGGGATAGTGGAGAGACACTGTGAGAGGCAAAAAAAGGATTACAGCTTTCCGAAGAAGCCTTCAGCTTGGAATAGGAATCAATTGAGAGCAATCTTTGGGCACCAAGGACAAAAACGATGACTTCAAGTGGAGCAGACAGCGGGAAGAGCGGACAATACCGCGTGGACCATCTCCTGAGCGCGGTGGAAAATGAACTGCAGGCAGGAAGCGAGAAAGGAGATCCCACTGAGAGGGAACTGAAAGTCAATCTGGAAGATCTGGATCTGTGGCTTAAGTTTAAGGAGCTGACTAACGAAATGATCGTGACAAAGAACGGCAGGTAGGCACAGCGAGCCGCGTTTCCTCTGGGGAACTTCCCTCTGACCTCTTCGCTTTGCGCATTTAAGAAGCATATATTTCAAAACTTTTAGAAGAGTAATTGGGCTAACTTTATGACTCAGACTGTAATTGCTTTCTGCGATTGTGCTTGCGACAAAGCACCCCAATGTCTGTGTGTTTGTTCAATCCGCGACCTCTTAAACTATGTTTCTCCTACAATTGTGACCAACAGTGGCGGCATTTATAAGCACGTCTCTCGTGGATTCGCAAAAGGCAATTGATGATGAGTTTGTTGCAATGGATAAAATGCATTCACATTCACATGCATTGTATTTTGTTTTATTCTCAGGAGGATGTTTCCCGTACTCAAAGTGAATGTGTCGGGGCTGGATCCCAACGCCATGTACTCGTTCGTGTTGGATTTTGTGGCTGCCGACAACCACCGCTGGAAGTATGTGAATGGAGAGTGGGTTCCAGGGGGGAAGCCGGAGCCACAGGCTCCGAGTTGTGTCTACATCCACCCGGACTCGCCCAACTTCGGCGCTCACTGGATGAAAGCTCCCGTTTCATTCAGTAAAGTCAAACTCACCAACAAACTCAACGGCGGAGGACAGGTATACCATCTAAACAAAGTAACCGAATTAGATCGTTTTATCTGAATTCAATTTACATATCTAGATTACATATTGATTTACATATCTATAATAAATGATTCAGCGCTATTAACAAACATTGATATTTTATACCTATGTTCAATACTTTGTGATATATCACCTTTATCATTACCTAGATATATGCACCTTGTTGAAATGCGTTGAAAAATGTCCTTTCTTCAACAATTGATATAAATACGAATAAGCTGTTTACTAAAAGAACGTTCTCCAAAAGAAAAACAAAACGATATCGATCTCTATGAGAATCGCATTGATATTCCAAAAGCCTTTTATATTACCATGGCGTTATTGCAGTACAAAGTGGAAATATTTCATTGTACCGTATATTCTCCTTGGTGCAAGGAAATTCCACAGGTATCCCACTAAACCAAATTAGTTCAAAAAACGAGGAACAGTAAAATCGTGGATAAATTGCTTAATTATAGGGTTATAGGTTCAAATACATTCACATCGAATATTGTTGGGAGTCTCATGGAAGATCGGGACCAACATTTTGGTGCAATTTAACAAAGCGTCAAGTGTTTTTGTAACTAACATGGAGCAATGATATGAAATGTAATTCGTATCTCAACGGCCTTTTGTTTTCAATGTCAATTCAAAGATCATGCTGAACTCTCTGCACAAGTACGAGCCCAGGATTCACATTGTTCGGGTTGGAGGGCCTCAGAGGATGATCAGCAGCCATTCTTTCCCCGAGACGCAGTTCATAGCCGTGACTGCTTATCAAAACGAAGAAGTAAGTGTCCTTCACATAAGACGGTTTCATCAGTAGACAGACAACCCAGTTGCTCTCGAGTGTTTTTACGACTGATTGATGATGAGCATATCAATTACATATATGGATATGAGACATTTGGAGGGATATGGACCAAGCGCAGGCAGATGGGACTAGTGTAGCTGGGACATGTTGGCCGGTATGGTCAAGTTGGGCCGAATGACCTGTTTCCATACTATCTCACTCTATGACTCCATATTCATTTCTTAAAACCCTGAACGTGTTTTGTTTTGTTTGAACAATAATAGCCGTTGTTTTAAGAAAGAACTCCAGATGCTGGTAAAATCGAAGGTAGACAAAAAATGCTGGAGAAACACAGCGGGTGAGGCAGCATCTATGGAGAGAAGGAATTGGCGACATTTCGGGTCTCGACTCGAAACGTCGCCTATTCCTTCTCTCCATAGATGCTGCCTCGCCCGCTGAGTTTCTCCGGCAATTTTCGTCTACCTATGACTATTAACAGCCGGTATAAAGCATTGAAACATTAAATGGCAACAACTCCACGGTGCAACTAAAACTGAAGGACCATGTTATCTGTTTTCGCCCACAGATTACAGCTCTTAAAATCAAGTACAACCCGTTTGCAAAAGCCTTCCTCGATTCGAAAGAGAGGTGAGCTATGAACATTATTTTTCTAACGTATTTCGGGGAAGGGTAATCACGTGCATTGCGTTAATTGGCCTTTTTCTTGTCCAGAAGCGATCACAAGGAAATGCTGGATGACATGGGTGAAAGTCAACAATCCGGCTATTCGCAATGTGAGTTGTTACATGAGTTGTTTTTCACTGATGCACATGAATAATTTGGTTGCAAATGTTTAACTGTCTATGTTTTTTGTTCCCCAGTAGGTGGCTGGTTTCTGCCTGGCACAGGTGGCTTGTGTCCTCCCTCTAACCCTCATGCTCAGTATGGAGGCCCTCTCTCTCTCTCCGCTCCCCATGGCTGCGAACGCTATTCCACCCTGAGGAACCATCGCTCTGCCCCATACCCTAACCCGTACACACACAGGAACAACACGTCGAGTAAGTGGCGGCATAGCCTAGATCTAACGTTAGGCCATACTAAAATAATCTGGGTATATATTAATTACAATGCCCGGGTGGCTTCGTGTATAAAGTTTGGATATCATCGCTTCCCGGATATCCCTTTGTCAAACTCATGCACCGCGAATACTTCATTACATAGTACTTGAATGCAAGGCTTAAATATGTTCCCTTCAAGACGCGACGCTCAATATATGGTACATTAACGGGCCTTATGCAGATGTGTCTTATAATTTAAGGGACACAAAGAACTATGGTGAGTGGAGGGGGTTGGGGTATTGTAGTTGAAAAGATGGCCACAGATAAAGTAATTTAAGCCTCCGTTTAATGACTGGAATAGTACCTTTCCCAAATGGATGGAAATAAAACCAATTGCAGCAGAACACGGTAACGTGTCCTAATTTCAGCCCAGTCGCGTTAGGAATACAGGAGGAACGTGCTTGAATCACCAACTAGAATAATATAGTGATATTAACATGACATTGATAGAGAAAGGGGAGGCGGTATCGTGTCCCTGTCCTGCCAGTTTAGATTATTATAACAACGAACTCTCTGTTTTAATCTAATGTTGTTGTTGCTATATTATGTTAACATCAGAAATGTTTTACAAACTTGTGGCATTAATTTGCACCGTGCACATTTTTAGACATTGGAATATGTGAAGTTCGACGGGTTGAGAGTGATGGGACAAATATTCGGTTTCCTCAAATGAAATGTTCAGTTGGACCTTTAACGATAGATGTCTCATTTTAAAATCGCGTGTTTTGATCTATTTCTCATCATCGATTATCTTTAAAATATTTGTTGTACGTTGTGGTACCTTCATTTGTCATATTTAAACGTGATTTGTGTTTGTTTGTTTATCTCTGCAGCTGGCTATACCGATAATTCAGCGGCTTGCCTGCCCATGCTTCCGAGCCACGACAACTGGTCGGGTCTACAGGTCTCCACGCACACTAGCATGCTCCCAATGGCACACAACGCTGGCCCTGCCACCAGCTCCAGGTACCAGATAAGCTTGGCGAGTTTATGTGTGTAAAATCATGAGAGGAAATAGACCGGATCCCTTGCCTCGAGAACCAGAGGACATGGGTTTAAGGTGAAGGGGAAAAGATTTAATAGGAATCCGATGGGTAACTTTTTCACACAAAGGGTGGTGGGTGTGCTGCCAGATGTGGTAGTTAAGGCTGGGACTATCCCCACATTTAAGAAACAGCTGGACATCCATTGATAGGACAGGTTTTGGATGGATATGGACCAAACGCAAGCAGGTGGGACTAGTGTATCTTACATGTTGGCTGGTGTGAGCAAGTTGGGCCGGAGGGCCTGTTTCCACACTGTATCACTCTATGACTCTATGGGTGGGAGACTCTAACAGAACTCCCGTTGTTTCCCAGGGTCGATTTGGAACCCTGCTGTGAACATATCCCCCATTTTATTACTTTCATTCTGTTTGTCAACGCATTTAGATTAAGCTCCAACCTGTTCCTAAAACAAATAGATGTAATGCGATGAGATAGCTACTTTGATTTACTGAGTTACTCCAGCATTTTGTGTCTATCACCCACATTATGGCCAGGCAATGAAAATGTTGAAATCAGAATGTAAATACCATCAGTCCATATTTATTGTAAATGTTCCTCTGGGCATCGAAATGAAAGCAGATGTAGCAATGTCCTCAACATATCAAGCCAGATTAGATTTGCCTTTTATTTTAATCTTCGGGGATCTCGATTCTTCCAGCTGAACATGCGGTGGAAACCCCTTCCACATATTTTTTTGATGTGGTTAAAATAGCACTGGAGGATGATGTTTGTTACAGTATAACTGACTAAACGGATACCATCGTGGGGGTGAACCTGACTGTTTCAAAGAACCTTCTCCGTTTACCGTAATCACAGTAATGGCAGCAGAATGTCATTATAGTAGTGACACATTTCATTAGCCACTGTTTATAAGGAAATTACACAACAGTTAATGGCTATTTTCATTCTCTTTGCAGCCAATATCCGAGCCTGTGGTCAGTCAGTAACAGCACCATCACCCCTGTGTCCCAGTCTGGGACCATGTCCAATGGCCTGAGCTCACAATTCCTGCGGGGTTCTGCGGCCCATTACGCACCTTTGGCTCATCCAGTGGGCGCCACCTCCTCGGGATCGCCACTGTACGACAGCGGGACCGGACTCGAGCTTTCTGACAGCCAGTTCGACACGTCTCCACACAGCAGACTCACTTCCACGTGGACTCCAGTGACTCCGCCATCCATGTGAAGACATTCATCCGTGTCCATTCCATTCCCTAACCATTTATTTAAGGACCTCTTGCCTGTTCTCTTTTTGGACTTGGCGTTTGCACCTCAGTGGGAAATGCGATTAGCATGAGAAACAAACTTTTTTAGAGAGTTTAAAAGTTTACTATATACATCATCAGAGATGAGAGTTGCTCGCTACCACCAATCTTGGCGTTTATGGAATTGACATTATACATTTTCGTTGACAATCAATTGTTGATTTCATAAGACTCCATTAACTGTGATTTAGAGAAGATATGAAATGAGTGGAAAATCATTCTGATAAAGAATGCACGAACCTGCTTCGGGACCCTTGAAGATAAATGCCACACTCAGCCAGTTTGTCAAAACAAAAGTGCCTTAAAAGTCAGCGTTGGCCTCTGTGCAAGTCCTCAAATGTCGACCATTGTGGAAGATCACCATTAATCTCACCATTTAAGGACATGGCCTGATAGGACTATAGAAAAAATAAGATAGTGGATCAGACGTGGGTTAGATACGTTTACTTGTTGAATCCTTGACGTTGAGCAACAGGTATCTGGAACTTCCCTTGAACAAGTGCATACACTAGTAGAGATAGAGGTACATTAGGTTTTATGTAAAATGACTGAATGTACAAATAATTGAACTGTTTAACAGATGTTCTCCTTTGAGAACTTTTTTCAACCCGTTAGTTGAAAATATAAATGTTTTTACTCTATTTATAGAGAGCTCTCCAGAATATAATGTTGCATTAAATTAGGTGTCTGGAGACAGAAGCTATCCCTCTTGACACCTTGAAATCGTGTTGAAATGTTGCTGATTTTATCATTTGAGAATCGAATGCTGCGCTATGCAGTCCCACACATGTGTAATAAATTTATCATTCCTTTCAATACAACGGTGATTTTTTTCCCCCTGAATTTAATTGAAAATTAATTGCTGTTTTGACAACTTTTGTGTTTCCCCAGTGATTTTCCAGCTTCTCCCCCCCCCCCCCCCCCCCCCCCCCAAAAAAAAAGTTCCTCGGAAGTCGATTCCTTCTGTCAAGCCGAGATTGTATTTTTGAGTCGTTGGCGATAGAGATAAATCAAAGAAGTGATATATCATAAGCCATATCATTAACTAATTATTTTCACTTCTAAGTACTGTCTAGAAAGTGCATTGAGAGACCACAACGCTGAAATTAATATTCAAAATACAAAACAAACGCGCTGTCTTCATTTATGGTGGAAAACTCTGAGCAATGAAAAGCGCTTGATTAACAAAACATTTAGAGACTGTCAAATAACAAGAGAAAAATATGTTTGCAACTGAAGGGGGGGAATAATTCTGGCAGGAGCTTGGTCGGCAATTGCCACCCAAGCATTTTAGAACAAGCGTTAATTGATATTTGGGGAATAAAATGCAATAAGGCAATTAAAATAAAATATGCGAAATTCTCAGATGGTGTAGTCTTTATCTATGCATTTGGCTTGAAGAATGATTAGTCCTCTGACTGCGTCAGTCTGAAGGGTCTCGACCCATTACTTCTCGCCAGAGACTCTGCCTGTCCCACTGAATTACTCCAGCATTTTGTGTCAACATCAGAAACTCTTCTCTGTATTTATCATTCCAAACCAGTTCTTTTAATCACCACTTGTTCATTTTTATTTCATGAGCACAAACACACCTTGACGATTTAGATGATTTTATTAACTGGGGAAAAAACACTAACTTGGCCTCAAGTTCTCGTAACGGTGGATCGATTGATTGTGTAATTATGCACATGAAGGTCTATGAGGCAGACATTAAAAAGTAAAACACGTAACTAACCGGCTAACGTGGGAAGGGTTGCCGCGATGACAACAGATGATCGGGGAATATTTGAGAGAGGAAGGTGGTGAGCGACTATGTTTTGATCGATTAATCTAGACACACGAGGCTAAAACTAGCCCGAGTGGTCACTACCAGCTCGTGGGGTACATTCGTGTGTTTTCGTTGGGGTAAATCGCATCACCTTATATTCATTTTTCACTGTACTCGAAAAGAGCTTTATAAGTTAATAAGATAGACACACAAAGTTGGCGTAACTCAGCGGATCCGGTAGCATCTCTGGAGAAGAAGAATAGGTGACGTTTCGGGTCCAGACCCTTCTTCAGTTCATAAGTGATAGGAGAAGAATTGCGCTATTCGGCCCATCAAGTCTACTCCACCATTCAATCGTGGCTGATCTGTCTCTCCCTCTCAATCCTATTCTCCTGCCTTCTCCCCATAACCCTTGACACCCGTACTAATCAAGTATCTGTCTATCGTCATATTAAAACATATCCAGTTTCGATCCAGTTGAATGCTTCGATTGTCAAAAAAATCATATAATAAAATTAGAATTAGTATTTCAAGACTTGGGGCAGTAACTTATTAACGCGGTGTGCGCGCTGTCGCAAGAGTGGTGGCTAAAATGCTTATAATGCTGACGTTTCTCCAGACAATTCTCGTTATCAATGTACAACGGCAGTATTCATTGGATAGATGTCATTATCAAACACACAAAACAAATATTCAGGGTGCCGGCGAGGTTTTGCTGCCCCCGACGCACCATGCATGGGTCTATCAGTGCCAAGAATTTGAGCCCCCACTTTAAATATTGGCCAGGAGCCGCACTTTCCACACTGGTCTCGCCACAAACCTTCCCATCAGAACAGGTTTTCTTTTGTATTCCAAAAAAAAAAACCCTCGCCGGAGATATGTACAGCATGTGAAGAGACTGGAGAAAAAATAAATTGGAACGAGTAAAGAAAGGCATTGGAAAAAAAATACGAGAAACAATTCCACAATTCCACAAATGCTGAGTCCTCCAAGAATCACTGTTTTTGTCTGAATAAGGGTTTTAACTTTTTTAAAATGATAATTTATGTCGGAAGCCGTGGGAAATATAAAAGAATCCGAAATATCGGAGTGTGTTTCTGACTGTGGATATGATTGTACTTTCCTTTCTCTTTGAAGAGATGTCGAGGCACTGGATGCATTGGGCCGGCCTTGTTTATAGGCACCATTTCCGTTTTGTTTATTGCCACACAGGAACAATAAAAGCTACAAATATATCTCGACGTGAGAAAGAGTGAGGTGGAATGTAACTGCATGTGACGGCAGCCAGTAGACTGGGAGGGAGTTCCTTTTATTTACAAAACAAAAAGCAGCCTGGCTCTGGGCGTTGTAAATGGTAGAGATGGTGTGAGCCGCTGTTAAATAATGCGCATCAAGATGAGATCGGCAAAACTACAAGGTCGCGTAGGAAGGAACTGCAGATGCTGGTTTACACCGATAACAGACACAAAAATACTGCGTACCGTTACGGAAGTGTAAAGTTGCCTTGAATATTACGTGTCTTAACTACAAAACCAGAGCCGTTAAACGATTGATATCTTCCCATAGCTTAATATTGGACAGACACACCAATTTAAAAGTAGTTTCACCGCTTAATGTTCAATGTGCACGAAATAACTATAGATGCTCGTTCACACCGATGATAGACACTGGAGTGACTCAGCGGGTCAGACAGCATCTCTGGAGAGAAGGGTCTCTCGGTTCGAGACTTCTTCAGTTTTGAATTTAAACGATCGAATTAATTTTCTCAGAACTTTAATTAAATGGCATATGCCGTACCCTGCCTGGGCTAAAAGTGGCTCGCTTTTGGCAACATACTGCAAAGTACTTGGGAAGCAACGATTTTTGCAAATCGTAATCTGCACGATATCCGATTGTCTTAATTTTCAAACAAAACGCTACAAGTGGCCCAGAGCCATTTTGCATTCACATCTTTACAAATAAAGCGAGTTGCATGTGTCCGGAGACTAGTACAGACTAGCGACACAAAATGACGCCGGTCTTTCGATATTGGAATGATAACTCCGTCCGTTTTAGACACAACATGCTGGAGTAACTCAGCGGGAAAGGCAGCATCTCTGGAGAGAAGGAATGGGTGACGTTACCGGTCGAGACCCTTCTTCAGACTGAACTCCATCCCATTTAGTTTAGTTTATGTACTTTATTTAGTGCAGCTTATGCGGTTTATTTACTGTTCTAATGTACTTGTGTGATCACGTCCATGATCATTTCATGAATGGCGGTGCAGGCTCGAACGGCCGAATGGCCTACTCCTGCACCTAATTCTATGTTTCTATGTTTCTATGTTGCCAAAATGACGCCGGTCTTTCGATATTGGAATGATAACTCCGTCCGTTTTAGACACAAAATACTGGAGTAACTCAGCGGGAAAGGCAGCATCTCTGGAGAGAAGGAATGGGTGACGTTACCGGTCGAGACCCTTCTTCAGACTGAACTCCATCCCATTTAGTTTAGTTTATGTACTTTATTTAGTGCAGCTTACGCGGTTTATTTACTGTTCTAATGTACTTTTGTCAAAAACGTCCTCAATCCATTTCATGATCTGGTGCCGTGGACCCAGGAACGTTCTCAATGGACACGAACGCGATCAACAATCCTACCCCGCTGTGGTCGTGGGTGTTGTCACGGTGACTGATCATATTGATCGATTTGGATACATGGAATACATCTGAAGATCCGTGACAGCAATTTCTACCGAAAAAGCGCGTCTCTGGAATTTAGCATGGCTTGTCGCAGAGTCCCGACTCCCGACCCGACACTTCACCAATCCATTTACTACAGAGATGTTGCCTGGCCTGCTCAGTTACTCTAGGCCAATGTGTCTATATTGGGTATAAACCAGCATCTTCAGTTCTTTTTTATTATATTTGCTGTCGCTGAGGTTTGGTAGCTCAGTCACCGAAGCCGTACTCGCTCTAATTCAATTTCCATCTCACAATCCCCCCCACCCCACACACACACACACACACACACACACACACACACACACACACACACACACACGCGCACACACACGCGCACACACACACACACACACACACACACACACACACGCACACACACACACACACACACACACACACACACACGCACACACACACACACACGCGCACACACGCACACACACACACACACACACACACACGCACGCACACACACACACACACACACACACACACACACACACACGCACACACACACACACACACACACACACACACACACACACACACACACACACACACACACACACAGCTACCCCGCTCGGCTAACCCCGTTCAGTCTTGTACTTCTTTTACCTGCTTCCGCTAAGTTCACCTCCCGTGGAAAAGTATCAAAGACTAGATGTTGTTCCAGGCCTGCACCTGACAAAGACACAGAATGAAACATTTCCCCTCCAGAAGTCTCGCCCAGCTCCTAAAATAAAATGGTCGCTATCATGTATTGACCTTACAATGGGAATGCAACCTAAAAGATGAAATATTACGCCGACGTGGAGCAAAAACTGAAAGTGCAGGAGACACATAATGTGTCCGGAGATGCTGCCCAAAGATCATGGAGTTGATCTTTGATGCTGCCTGACCCGCTGAGTTACTCCAGCATTCTGTGCCTATCTCCAGCATCTGCAGTTCTTTCCGCGATTGAATTTTGGGGGGCAGTGGTAGAGCTACTGCCCTTACAGCGCCAGAGACCCGGGTTCGATCCCGACTACGGGTGCTGTCTCTGCAGAGTTTGTACGTTCTCCCCGTGACTTGCGTGGGTTTTCTCCGAGATCTTCGTTTTCCTCCCACACTACAAAGACGTACATGTGTGTAGGTTAATTGGCTTGGTATAAATGTAAAATTGTCCCTAGTGGGTGTAGGATAGTGTTAATGTGCGGGGATCGCTGGTCGGTACGGACTCGGTGGGCCGAAGGGCCTGTTTCCGCGCTGTATCACTAAACTAAACTAAACTCTCTGGCCGATCGGCCTAACACGCTAAACGTTCCCAGCTTTTTCCAGCCTAATTAAGGTAACTTGTGATTAACAGGTTGTAAACATTGCGGACAGATTGAGGCTATTTTTAGTCAGTCGGTTTCTGAAAGCCGCAGAATGCTGCGGTTAATCAGAGTGATCTTTACAAAATGGAAACTAGCACGAAATGCACACTGACCATGTTTATCACATCTGCTGCTGGTGTTTTCAGAGTCAATCTCCCTGCCTTCCACATTTAAGGATAAAAGGCGCAACGTGCGTATATCTTCTAGTCCGACAGGCGCGACGCACCGCGCTAACATTGGCTAAAGTATAAGCTAATAAAATACGTTAGAGGAAGACAAAAACACAATAATAATGCATTGGTCCCCAAAGGAGATATAGCAAAAATAGTAAAGGCCAGCTAACTTGTTATTAAAACCGTTAACCTAGCGGTTGTACATATATTTTAGCAGTGGCAGAGAAAGGTCTTCATGATGTACACTAACAAACGTGATGAGACCCTTCCTCAGAATGAGGCTTTACAGGGCTGCAGTTATATACCGCATTTAGAGAATTGTGAGCAGTCTTTGGCCCCATATCTGAGGAACGGTGTGCTGGCGTTGGAGAGGGTATACAGGAGGTTTACCAGAACCTCAGGAATGAGTGGGTTAACATATGATGAGCGTTTGAAGGCACTGGGCCTCTACGCGCTGTAGTTTAGAAGGAATTTCTTTAGTCAGAGTTTGGTGAATCTGTGGAATGATTTGACAAAGCTCTGGAGGCCAAATCAATTGATATTTTTAAGATGTAAATTGACAGATTATTGATTATTGAGGGTGTCAGTGGTTATTGGGAGAAGGCAGGAGTTGAGAGGAAGAGATAGATCAGCCATGATTGAATTGGGAGTGCACTTAATGGGCCGAATAACCTTATTCTGCTCCCCGAACGTATAAACATTTTTGGCGCAATACTTATGACTGAGATTCCCAGTAACTAACTGCTATTATTTTTTAAGTAAGTTGTTTGAAATACATGCACGTTGAAATAATCGAAAGCCGATGAAATCCGTGTTATGTACATGCACACCCGTAAATAAGGTTGTCTAATTCGAAATTGATATCTGTTCTAGGGTCAGGCAACATCTTCAGTCTGAAGAAGGGTCTCGACCCGAAACGTCGCCAATTCCTTCTCTCCAGAGATGCTGCCTCACCCGCTGAGTGACTCCAGCATTTTGTGTCTATCCTCCACACATGCTGCCTGATTCGCTGAGTTCCTCCAGCACTTAGTTTTTTTTTGCTCAAGATTCCAGCATCTGCAGTCTCTTGTATCGTCTTCTGAACGGAAACCTCTGCAGACTTTGCGCCCCACCCTAGGTTTCTGTGCGGTTCCCGGAGGTTTTTTTCAGTCTCCCTACCTGCTTCCACTACCTGCAACCTCCGGCAACCACCTGCATCCTCCGGGAACCGCACGGAAACCTTGCGTGGGGCGCAAAGTCCCCAGAGGTTTCCGTTCAGGCTTCCTAAGTGGGACAGGGGCATAAGGTCTACAGCGCTTTGGAGGAGCGGGCGAGCCCTCAGCTCAGTGTCCACACTAACCAGCCATCATTGTGAAAATGTGCCGTCGCATCAAAAGAAATGGTAATTTCTTGAAATCACCCACTCAGAACCAATGCGGCATTGCAGTTTTTATTCCAGCACGGGTTCTCCCACAGCGGCGCGGAGACTCGACGTTTAGGCATATTCTGAATCACAAAACCGAGCAAGCCCTGTTAAATAATTTTACAGAACTTTTAAAGAACTACCACAGGGGTTTAATTAAAGCCGCAGGTGCAGTTTTGTGGGACATGGTTTCGGACGGATATCAATAGCAATTGAAAAGGTGTGGCTTTGAGTCACTGGTGTTGGCGGAAATGAGTATATTTGGAATAAAAGATGTCATGTCAGTCCCATGGAAATAAAACAGCGCCGAGGGTGTTAGTTACACGACGCGGTTCTTTCTATACGAAATGAATGAATTATGAATGAAGCTTGAATCATTGGTTAACCAGACTCCTCGGTGATCTAACAAAGACTGTGGATTTGGAACAGTCAAGATTGTTTTTATAAACACTAACTGCAACTATTGCTCTTCCCCAACGGGGTTGCGCAGTGCAACACCGCACCATCGCCTTAAATAACTCTCTTTGATACGAGTTACTGCAGATGCTGGTTTAAACCGAAGATAGACACAACAAGCTGGAGTAACTCAGCGGGTCAGGCAGCATCTTCGGAGAAACGGGACAGGTGACGTTTCGGATCGAAACCATTCTTCAGACTTTCATTTCACTGCACATCTCGTATGTGTATGTGACAAATAAACTTGACTTGACTTGACTTGACCGTCTTCAGTTACAAGAAGGGTCTCGACCTGAAACGTCACCCATTCCTACATGAAAGGTCTCGACCTGAAACGTCGCCCATTCCTTATCTCCAAAGATGCTGAATTACTCCAGCTTTTTGTGTCGCTCTTTGATATGGCTTCGGTACACTGTGGCAGGAGTGTGTATCTTTGTCATGGACCATACGCGTTGATGCTGTTGTGTGGGTCATATTTTAATACCCGGTATCTATTCCATTCAGAACCATAAAACGCGGGGCTTTGAACCTCAGCCCAGATGGTGAGATAAAGGAGTTTCTCTCTCCCCTGACCCTCAGTCTGAAGAAGTGTCTCGACCCGAAACGTCACCTATTCTTGCTCTTTTCCTTCGCTCCATAGATGCTGCTGCACCCGCTGAGTTTCTCCAGCACTTTTGTCTACCTTCGATTTTCCAGCATCTGCAGTTCCTTCTTAAACACATATTCTTTCTCTCCAGAGATGCTGCCTGACCCGCTGAGTTACTCCAGCTTTTTGTGTCTATCTTCGAGATAGTTTGATTCATGGACTTTGCGCGGCTCTGTCGAGGCTCTTAACAGAAAGTGTATCCGAGGATAATACGAGTGGCACCTTTGGCGAATGGGATATGTGAAGAGATTCCACGCACAATATCAAATCTCAGATAGACTCAATTTGTATGTAACGTAACGTATGTAACGCTTTGCCAATTACTTTTCATGAAAGCAATAGATTTTACGAGAAGCATTGGCAATATTATTAATTTGTTCCCCCACGCATAATAAGTAATGCAAATTAGGCAAAATCAAGGAAAATGCATTTTGATCTGCTTAGTGACCCGGGCCGGGACTCTATGAGAAGTAGATTGTTGTAATGCAATGTTCGATGGCACTATACAGCATTGTGGGTTCTAGATAAATATTAACTCAGCTGCTGCACTTTCGAATCACATTTCAATTCACAAGCAAATAAACAAGCCACTGATCTCATCTGTGCCTCCTTTTACTTTTCATCAGTACCGAAGTCTCGCTTAAAACTATATAAATTTCCGCCTGCAAAATATTGGGAGAATTGCTCACACTAGGCGCGAAACACAAAATATAACAGCTGCAGCATAAAAGCAAATCCAGCTGATTCCAGGGCTCATTCTGCACCGGTCAAGGCGGGCGATGCAAACTTGCTTACCAGACTCAATTCTGCCCGGGTCTACTGTCTGTGGGGCGGGATGGTGGTGGGGGAAGCGGGGCATGGGTCTGGCGAGGCCAGACTGGGACCTTGCAGCTTCGTGGAGATTGGGGAGAAAGAGTAATTAAAGGGTCCTTTGCTCTTACTTTAGCAGAACAAGTCATGCTGCTTAGATAGACACAAAAAGCTGGAGTTTACTCAGCGGGACAGGCAGCACCTCTGGAGAAGGAACAGGTGACGTTTCGGGTCGAGACCCTTCTTCAGACTGAGAGTCGGGGAGAGGGACACTGGAGATATGATCAACTGCTTTAATCTGTCGTTTTCACACCTTGCCCTTCCATATCTCTAGTCTCCCTCTCCCCTGACACTCAGTCTGAAGAAGGGTTTCAAACCAAAACATCACCCACTCCTTCTCTCCAGAGATGCTGCCTGTCCTGCTGAGTTACTCCAGCATTTTGTGTCTAACTTCTTTGTGTATCTCAGCCTCAAATCCTCAACTGGACAATTAATCCTTCACTGACAGGAAGTGGCGAGCATCTTTCCTCTTGCTTTAGCTTTTCTTTTTAGAGGCATGCATGATGTACAGATCGAAATGTGACTGAGGCCAATTAATTTGCTCATCTACTTACCTGGAAAGGAACAAGAATGTATTGGATTAATGCAGTGTTCTAGAAAGCATACCTGGAATGTAGATATCAGAATCGATAGTACATCTCACATAGAATACCAATTGCTACCCATTTTAGAGGAGCAGAGATGAAAGCTGCTGCTTGTCAGGCAATTACATACTGAGAACTAGCACCATGCACAGGTTGATACAAACAAACAACTGGAGTAACTCAGACGGTCAGACAGCATCTTTGGAGAAAAGGGAACAGGTGACTTTTCAGGTCAGGACCCTCTTCAGCCCTCCAGACGTGCTATCTTACCCATTGAGTAACTCCAGCTTTTTGTTTCTATCTTCGGTTTAAAGCAGCAACTACAGTTCCTTGAAGATAGCCACAAAACGATGGAATAACTCAGCGGGCCAGGCAGTATTTCTTCTATCCAGAAATGCTACCTGTCCCGCTGAGTTACTCTAGCATTTTGTATCTATCTTCAGTGTAAACCAGCATCTGGAGTTTCTTCCCACACACACCATGAACAGGTTGGCCAGGTCCTTATTTAATGAGGGGAATGAGATTTATAAAGAATGAATGTCAAATTCCATTTCTATTGGATGGAAGGTTGGATTGCCAGTTTTGTAGATTAAATTGTACACTTTTCAAAGTTTTTATTGGCATTTCAAATGCACACTGGCATTGTACTAAAGTATTAGCGGAGCTGGTCCTTACCCTCAATAACTTTTCATTTGACTCCTCCCATTTCCTCCAAATACAGGGCATAGCTATTGGCTCGCGCATGGGCCCCAGACATGCCTGCCTCTTTGTAGGGTACGTCGAACAATCCTTGTTCAATACATACCAGGGCCCCATCCCCGACCTCTACCTCCGCTACATTGACGATTGCTTTGGTGCCACCTCTTGCACCCACACACAACTGACTGACTTCATCCGCTTCACCACCAACTACCACCCGGCAATCAAATGCACCTGGACAGTTCTGACATTTTCCTACCATTCCTTGACCTCACTATCTCCATCGCAGGTGATAGACTTCTGACTGACATCCACTATAAACCCACTGACTCCCATGGCTATCTGGACTACACTTCTTCCCACCCTGCTTCCTGTATGGACTCCATCCCCTACTCCCAATTCCTCCGTCTATGCCGCATCTGCTCCACGGATGAGGCGTTCCACACCAGGGCATCGGAAATGTCCTCATTATTCATGGAACGGGGGTTCCCCTCCCCTTCTATGGATGAGGCTCTCACCAGGGTCTCTTCCATACCCCGTAACACTGCTCTCTCTCCTCATCACCCCACTCACAACAAGGGCAGAGTCCCCCTAGTCCTCACCTTCCACCCCACTAGCCGTCACATACAACAATAATCCTCCGTCATTTTCTCCACCTCCAACGTGACCCCACCACTCGTCACATCTTCCCATCTCCCCCCATGTCTGCTTTCCGCAAAGACTGCTCCCTCCGCAACTCCCTGGTCAATTCTTCCCTTCCTACCCGCACCACCCCCTCCCCGGGCACTTTCCCTTGCAACCGCAAGAAATGCTACACATGTCGCTTTACCTTCCCCCTCGACTCCATTCAAGGACCCAAGCAGTCGTTCCAGGTGCTACAGAGGTTCACCTGCATCTCCTCCAACCTCATCCATTGCATCCACTGCTCTAGATGTCAGCTGATCTATATCGGTGAGACCAAGCACAGGCTTGGCGATCATTTCGCCGAACACCTCCGCTCGGTTCCGCAATAACCAACCTGATCTCCCTGTGGCTCAGCACTTCAACTCCCCCTCCCATTCCGAATCCGACCTCTCTGTCCTGGGCCTCCTCCATGGTCAGAGTGAGCACCACCGGAAATTGGAGGAGCAGCACCTCATATTCCGCTTGGGCAGTTTGCACCCGAAACGTTGCCTATTTCCTTTGCTTGCTCCATAGATGCTGCTGCACCTGCTGAGTTTCTCCAACACTTTTGTCTACCTACTAAAGTAAAAGATACTTTCACTTTGAACTGGTTAAAAACAAATAGAAATTATCCAAGAAAGAATAGAAATCCAAACAGAAATCCCCAAACACCACAAAGACCCAAGGAATATAGAAACATCGCATCATTTATGGTGACTGAGAAATCCAGTCAAAGTAGATGGGTTCAGTTCAGTTCAGTTTAGTCTAGTTTATTGTCACGGGTACAGTGAAAAACGTTTTTGTTGCAGTAACCAGTCAGCAGAAATACAATTCATGATTATGATTGATCCATTTACAGTTTATAGATACATGATAATAGAATAACGTTTAGTGCAAGGTAAAGCCAGCAAGTCCGACCAAGGATAGTCCAAGGGTCATCAAAGAGGTAGATAGTAGATCAGTACTGCTCTCTGGTTGTGGTAGGATGATTCAGTTGCCTGATAACAGCTGGGAAGAAACTGTTCCTGAATCTGGTGGTGTTATTTTCACACTTCTCTCCCTTTTGCCTGATGGGAGAGGGGAGACGAGGGAGTGGCCAGGATTTAGTTATCTCTTACTACACATCAAGCAGCACGAACAAACAGATATTTTGCTCCACACCTACGGGTTTTCAGTTTGAGGGAGAAGATAATATTTTTATTGCCTTTATTAACATGTGAAGAATGGAGGTAGTATCCCAAAGAAAAGAATGTCTCCAACATGGACATGCGGAATGTCCCCAGTATGGACAAGCTGTGGAAGGTCTGTTGCAGAAGGCAATGAACACACATACAACAATATCTAGCATTACTTGTCTCATCTGTGGTAAAGTCTGTGGATCCCACATCTGATTCAATGCTCCCTTCAGAGTCAATAGAAAAGTAGTGGATGCAAGTTAACCCAAATGGGCAGTTTACGGAATGAACCAACATCGAAACTTTGATTGAATAATTGGAAATTGGAGGTTTGATAATGAAATTTTACTTCTATTGTTAAAGGTGTATAGAGTGCTAGCTCACATATTTGTTGGCTCAAATATATAGTAACTGGATGTCACAATTGGAGAATTAAGCTGCTAGAATAAACTTCAATTATCAAATTGCTGATCATCGGAGGTTTTTCGAAATACTATTAGAAGAGGGTGGAATTCTGGAGAATACCGAGGGAACTCGTACTCCATTTCAGTGATACACTGACCAGTTAAATGACTAGTGGCAAAACAGGGTGGCAGATAAAACTTATGTTATATACCCTCAGCAATGTTAATCTCTTAATAATCAGAAATAATTGCCCCCTTTGTAGCTCCTCCATCAATGAAATACATTCAGTTTTTCTAGATCATATTGTTCTGGAACAAGCAGCTAACAATGGCCTGTTTTCTTTATCATCATTACTTTTTTGCATATCTTTGAATCATTGTTCTTTATCTCTCCACATCATTGTCTATGTCTCTTGTTTCCCTTATCCCTAACTAGTCTGAAGAAGAATCTCGACCCAAAACATCACCCATTCCTTCTCCCCAGAGGTTTTGCCTGTCACGCTGAGTTAGTCCAGCTTTTTGTGTCTATCTTCAGTTTAAACCAGCATCTGCAGTTCCTTCCTGCACATTGCTCTGTATATTGTAGCATGGCATCTGGTGCAAGTGAGTGAATCACTGAAGGGGTTAAACGTTTCAGAGACACCATGCATTCCCACATCTGTGTACTTTGCCTTATGAGCAAATTCTGCTACTTAGGTGAGGAATGGCAACCATGCCTGCAGCCGAGTTGAAACCTCAGCGTTGTCACCTTGAAAAAAGCAGGCAGGAGCCTTTAACTGGCAGAAAATATTGAGCAGTTAACCTTATTGAGACCCACGGACAAAATTTAATTCACACCTAGACCACAACCATTGAATCCTCAAAAATGAAATGTTGCTTCTTTCCACATTTACTTGTCATCCAGTAAACTTATGCCTGTTCAGTTAAATTAATTGCACATAACATTCTTTGGAAGTATGTTTATTATATTGGAATTATTTAAACCCCATTGAGTTATATGAAGTGAAACCAAGTTCCACGCCTACATGGGTGGAAATTAACTATCTTGACACCATCTTGATAGTACTTTACCGAAAAAAGTTACTGCAAATTGATTAACGACTAGAACAGGCTCAATTTTATTGCCTCTTTTCATTCCCTTATTTGCCAATAGTTCCCGGGTACTGTATCTGCCCAGTTATTCTTGTGGTTTACTAAAATCATTGAAACAAAGGTTTTAAAGGATCGCTGGTGGAGAGATCATTTTTATTACTCTAAAAACCTGCTCAGTTTTCAGCCCAAAATTTTCTGTACCCATACAGAGTAGTTTCTTATCAACGTGCCTGATATAAAATATCTCAGTCAGTGAACTCAGTTAGATTCAGCTGGGGGGAAATCAGAGACACACATAAACATTCCTTGCATGATTTCACTTTGTGCAACTCAATGGCAATAACATCATTCCAATATATGAAACATCTTCACATCTTCCAACTTTCCATCCATGGTTGCCTTTCTGGAAAGTGACCTATAACTGGCTATAGGACCTTTAAATTACATTTACATTTAACTTGAGATATTATTCTCAAGTGTACCGTGGTGCAATGTTCAGATATTCTATACATAAGTACAATCAGGTCAAATTCTGGTCTAATAGATAGAACAAAGTGGAAGATACTGAATGCCAAATATAGCTGTCTGCATTGTAGCACATCATTCCTATCGATAAAATCCAATGTTCACAATATACTAGAGGTGAATTGGGCAGAACCATAGTTTATGGAAGGATGGTTTAAAAGCCTGATCATAGCTGTTTGTGTGTCTACTGGTGCATGCTTTCAAGTTTCTGCACCTTCTGCTGGATGAGAGCAGGAAGAAGATGGGATGACTGGGGTGGGATGTCTTTGATTTTGTTGGCTGTTTTTCCGAGGCAGCGTGAAGTGTAGGTGGAGTCAATGATGGGAAGTCCAGTCTGGCTGATGGACTGGGCTACATCTAAAACTCTCTGCAATTTCTTGTGGTCTTGGGCAGAGCTGTTCCCAAACCAAGCGGTGATGCAATTCAAGAGCATCCTTTCTACGGAACAACTGCACAAGTATGTAAGTCGTTGGAGATGCAAGAATTCCCCAGTCTCCTCTGGAAGTGGATGTTGTGTGCACGTCATGGTGGTTGGTCACCGACAGATCATTGGTAATATTAACACCAAGGAGCTTGAAGCTCACAACCATTTCCACTTTGGCACCAATCTTGCTGACATTGAGGGAGAGGATATTGTCCTGGCACCATGTTGCTAATAGCCCTGTCCCACAGTACAAGTTCATTCCAAGAGCTCTCCCGAGTTTAAAAAATATCAAACTTATGGTAAGCATGAACATAGCGGGTACATTGGAGCTCAGGGACGTCTCTTAGCAGCTCGTAACGCTAACGGCAGGTACTCGGGAAGACTCGCTAACGGCAGGTAAGCACGGGAAGACTCATGAAGATTTTTCAACATGTTGAAAAATGTCCACGAGAGCCCCGAGTACCGACGAGTGGCCATTATCGTAAATCTCCGAGTTCAAATCAGGGCAAACTCGGGAGAACTCTTGGAATGAACTCGTACCGTGGGACAGGGGTTTTAAGTTCTCTATTCCCTGTTCTTCGTCTTGTCATTGTTCTTGATTCAGCGCTTCACAGTGTTAAGAGATTACTGGGGAGCAGAGAAAATCCGGCCCACAACAATGTTGTCATCTGCAAACTTGTAGATGGAGTTGGAGCTGAATTTGGCCACATATTCATGAATCCATAGGGAGTATAGAATGGTTCCTTGCGGTGTTGAGAATTATTGTGCAGATGGCATTGCCACCTATCCTAACTAATCATGGTCTTTTGGTCATAAAGTTGAGAATTCAGTGCTGATTCCTAGGTCAGGATTCTGGAGATGGGTTTGGATGGGATTATGGTGTTGATGGCAGAGATATAGTCGATAAATAGGAGTCCAACATCGGAGTCCTTGATGTCGAGGTGTCCCAGAGATAAGTTTAGGGCCAGGGAGATAGAGTCTGCTGTGGACCTCTTGCGTCAGTAAGAAAACAGCAGTGATTAAAGCTGGCTGGAGTTAATCAGTTTCTCAAAGCACTTCATGATGGTAGATGTCAGACCACTGAACAGTAGTCATTGAGAAATGCTACTTGACTTTTCTTTGGTACCAGGATGATAATGGTCTTCTTGAAGCCAGAATGGAACAGTGAGATGCCTGTGAATTCCTCTGTCAGCTGATCTGCATGGGTCCTGAGGACGTGGCCATGGATGCTGACTGGACTAGTTGCTTTCCACGGATGGCAAAAACGATGAGCTGGCCTAACAGGGAGGCGTCCAGCACTTAGCAGCATGGTGCCCTTACAACACCCTGGCCCTTAACTTCAAGAACTCTCATTGTAGACTTCAGGAAGTCCAGAGGAGGCACGCACACCCCCATCCACATTAACGGGACGGAGGTGGAACGTGTTTCTAGCTTCAGGTTCCTGGGAGTCAACATCTCCGATGACCTCTCTTGGACCCACAATACCTCTACTCTGATCAAGAAGGCTCATCAGCGTCACCTGTCTTCGCTGAGGAGACTGAAGAAGGTCCATCTGTGTCCTCCCATCCTGGTGAACTTTACCGCAATTTGCACCATCGAGAGCATCCTTACCAACTGCATCACAGTATGGTATGGGGAGGAAACTGGAGCCGACGGAGGAAGTCCATGTGGTCAGAGGGTGAAATTGCCCAACGCATCACCGGTTCCACGCTCCCCTCCATTGAGTCTGTCCAAAGCAAGCGCTGTGTCTGCGGCTGGCGCTCAGCATCGCCAAGGACTGCTCTCACCCCAACCATGGACTGTTTACCCTCCTACCATGCGGGAGGTGCTACAGGTCTCTCTGTTGCCGAACCAGCAGGTCGAGGAACAGCTTCTTTCCGGCGGCTGTCACTCTACTCAACAACGTACCTCGGTGACTGCCAATCACCACCCCCCCCCCCCGGACAACTATTATTATTTTATCAAATCGTTTGCTATGTCGCCCTTTAAGGGAGATGCTAAATGCATTTTGTTGTCTCTGTACTGTACACTGACAATGACAATTAAAATTGAATCTGAATCTGAATCTGAATCTGAATCTGAAGGCCGATCTGACACCTGGTACGGTAACCTTTGGTGCGGGCACACCTATAAGATTGGCAGGTTACACAAAAAAGCTGGAGAAACTCAGCGGGTGCAGCAGCATCTATGGAGCGAAGGATTGGCGGGGTGGCTGCCATTTCTCCACCGTCGTTCTGTGCAAAGCAAGCACTGAGTTAATAGATGAGGGACCCATTATTGCCAATGACACTGTCCTCCTTTGCTTTGTAAGCCATTATACCATGCAAGTCTTGCCACAATCTACGGGTATCCAGCTTGGTCTGGTGTCCTCAGTGGCTCCGCGAAAGTTGTAGATAGATTTCTTATATTTATTTTGGAGATACAGCATGGAAACGGGCTCATTGAGTGCACACCCACCATCGATCACCTGTTAACGCTGATGTTATGTTATCCCACTTTGTCAGCCACTCCCCACACATTAGAGGCAATTTACAGAGGCCAATTATCCTACAAACCCGCACATCATTAGTACGTGGGAGGAAACTGGAGCCCTCGGAGGAAGTCCATGTGGCCACAGGGAGAAAGTCAACGCAGACACCTGAGGCCAGGATCGAACCTGTGTCTCTAGCTCTGTGAGGCAGCAGCTGTATCACTGTGCCATATTGTGCAAGGATGGTCAACCAGACTTCTTCTCTTGGAGATCATGCAACAATTCCTACTGAAATTCCATCAACGTTGACTGTATTTCTGTTAGAATAGCCTTGGGCTTGGTTGTGGTGGACTCTACTGTCCAGCTATCAGGACAAAGCTCATCATCACTGTATTCGGATAGGGGTTCATTTTGATGAGGTATGAATTGACAACTATTTTTCATGGGATGGAATCTGATGGAATGGAGAAAAATGGAAATGAAATGCAATTTACAAATAGTGAATTACTAGTCGCTGTCACCAAGGGGATCATCTGGGTCTGAAGAAGGGTCTCGACCTGAAACGTCACCCATTCCTTCTCTCCAGAGATGCTGCCTGTCCCGCTGAGTGAGTTACTCTAGCATTTTGTGTCTGTCTTCGGAATGTCTAGGGACCCAGGCTTTGATGCCAATGAGAGAATAGAACTGAAAGCAGTTTTGTGTGACACTTTGTGCCAAGGTCACACATTAATGATGAACATAATAATGAAGTATAGGAACACATTGACAATATAATTAATCCACAATAAGAAATCCAAAAGTAGTCAAGGTAGTCAACAACTAAGTTACAGAGATAGGTTGAATAAGTTAGGTCTTTATTCTCTGGAGCGCAGAAGGTTAAGGGGGGACTTGATAGAGGTCTTTAAAATGATGAGAGGGATAGACAGAGTCGATGTGGACAAGCTTTTCCCTTTGAGAATAGGGAAGATTCAAACAAGAGGACATGACTTCAGAATTAAGGGACAGAAGTTTAGGGGTAACATGAGGGGGAACTTCTTTACCCAGAGAGTGGTAGCGGTGTGGAATGAGCTTCCAGTGGAAGTGGTGGAGGCAGGTTCGTTGGTATCATTTAAAAATAAATTGGATAGGCATATGGATGAGAAGGGAATGGAGGGTTATGGTATGAGTGCAGGCAGGTGGGACTAAGGGAAAAAAGTTGTGTCGGCACGGACTTGTAGTGCCGAGATGGCCTGTTTCCGTGCTGTAATTGGTATATGGTTATATGGTTAAAACAAATCATTTTATACAGCAGACACCATTGATATCTATATTATTTGAATATCAGCTTTCCAGCAATGTCTTTCCTCTCATGCTTTCTTTACCAGTCATTAAAAGGCACAGTTCATACAGAGGAATATAAGTGAATTGACTTGAATAGGAGATTAGCTGGTTAACAGAGAGAAGGCAAAAATGATTAAGAGGTAGGTGAAAATGCTGGAGAAACTCAGCGGGTGAGGCAGCATCTATGGAGCAAAGGAAATAGGCAACGTTTCAGGTCGAGACCCTTCTTCAGACAAAAATTAGTTTAGTTTGGCAAGTTGTAATAATCTGAGATCAGTGCTTGGCCTTTAAATTTTATAATTTAGATAAATTATAAATGAAGTTACTGAAAATATGATCGCTAAATTGGCTATTCACACAAATATATTTTGGAAAGTAAGTTGTGAAGATAAAAATAAGGAGGCTACAAAGGGATATGGTAAATGTATTAAGTGGGTTGGAAAAAAGGCCACAATTGGGGGGATGTAAAATTGTCCAGAAAACACAAAATAAAAGCATAGTGTTTAAGTCAAGTCAAGTCAAGTCAAGTTTATTTGTCACATACACATACGAGATGTGCAGTGAAATGAAAGTGGCAATGCTCGCGGCCTTTTGTGCAAAAGACAAACAACAAAACAACCAAACAAATTATAAACACAATCATAACACATATTATTTTACATAATAAATAATGGAAGGAAAAATGTTCTGTAGAGTTAGTCCCTGGTGAGATAGGCGTTTACAGTCCGAATTGCCTCTGGGAAGAAACTCCTTCTCAACCTCTCCGTTCTCACCGCATGGCAACGGAGGCGTTTGCCTGACCATAGCAGCTGGAACAGTCCGTTGCAGGGGTGGAAGAGGTCTCCCATGATTTTGTTTGCTCTGGAGTTGCACCTCCTGTTGTATAGTTCCTGCAGGGGGGTGAGTGAAGTTCCCATAGTGCGTTCGGCCGAACGCACTACTCTCTGCAGAGCCTTCTTGTCCTTGGCAGAGCAATTCCCAAACCAGATGGTAATGTTCCCGGACAAGATGCTAAGAAGGAACTGCAGATGCTGGAAAATCGAACGTACACAAAAATGCTGGAGAAACTCAGCGGTTGCAGCAGCATCTATGGAGCGAAGGAGATAGGCAACGTTTCGGGCCAAAACCCTTCTTCAGACTGATGGGGGGGGGGGGAGGCGTGGAGAAGAAAGGAAAAAAGAGGAGGAAGAGCCCAAGGGCTGAGATAGGAAGGGGAGGAGACAGCAAGGGTTACCAGAATTGTGAGAATTCAATGTTCATGCCCGCAGGATGCAGACTCCCCAGGCGGAATATGAGGTGCTGTTTCTCCAATTTCCGGTGTTGCTCACTCTGGCCATGGAGGAGACCCAGGACAGAGAGGTCGGATACGGAATGAGAGGGGGAGTTGAAGTGCTGAGCCACCGGGAGGCCAGGTTGGTATTATTTAAATGTTTTTTGATTATTCACAGTAATGTCAGGTTCCCTTTAACAATACTGCCCTGAATCTGGGAGAACTGTGTGTTCCTGTTTTAAAGATGCTTAATAAATACCAGTTGTTTATAATGCTGGTTTATGATGTTAATAAACTAATATCCTAATGTTATCAATATACCTCATGTTTAAATTACACGGAGATAAGGTACAACTGGGGCTTTAGTGAAGATAACAGATTTTATCCACAAAAGTCCCTTGATTGGGATATGCCTTTTAGTACGGCCAAAAAATGCGGGTTGGTATTTAGTTATCATCCCTGCCAGCTTGGACCGCCGGTTTATTATTACTGCATGTATAGGGAAAAGCTTGGGGGAACTTTAAATCCAGGCCGAATCATGCGGCCTATACATAAGTAGCTGCAAGCCCTACATAGCCGACTCTGGACTTACAGGACTTGTACCAAAGAAAATATGACCATCTGGACGCCCGCAGAATGTTACAACATGATAGAGGTTATACCACGGGGGAAAAAAGTGTAGGTTGGCCAAATGTGTGCCTTAGGTTGGAATGATGTGGGAATACAGCTAAAGCTGATTGAGGACTGTGTGTGCCCTATCAAGACTGTTCAGTAGTCTGATTACTGTGAGGATGAACCTCTTCCTGAATCTGCTGGTACATTCTTTCAAGCTTGTGTATCTTCTCCCTGATGGGTGAGGGAGGGGAAAAGAAAGTTTGACTGGGGTGAAATAGTCTTTGATTGTGCTGGCTGCTTTCCTGCCGTAATGTGAAGTATAGATGGAATCTACAGATGTTTGGGAGTGGGGGGGGGGGAATTGCCGGTCTGTGTGATGAACTGGGCTATATCCACAACTCCCAGCTACCTTACCATCTTGGACAGATCTGTTGCCAAACCGAGCTGGGAAGCATTCCAATGGGATGCTTTCAACGGTACATCTGAAGAAGATGGTAAGAGTCGTTTGAGACATGCCAAACCTCCTTAGTCTTCTGAATAAGTAGGAGCATTAGTGTACTATCTTGGCCATAGCTTTAATATGGTTGGTCGAAGACAAATTGTTGGTGATATTTACATTGGGAATTTCAAGCCCTTGACCATCTAAACTTCACCATTTATGCTGATTGGGCCAGGTACATTACCTCATTTCAGTCTGAAGAAGGGTCTCGACCCGAAACGTCACCCATTCCTGCTCTCCAAAGATGCTGCCAATCCCGCTGAGTTACTCCATCTTTTCGTGTCGACCCTGAAGTCATTAACTAGCTCTTTCTTGTTGCCACCATTGAAGGAGGCATTGTTGTCTTGCCACCATGTTAGTAAGCTCCCAATCTCTTTTGTGTACTCCCATCTTGTCATTGTTCAACATCCGACCCACTGAGTGAACCCGGTGTCCTCTGAAAAAGTGTACATGGAGTTAGAGCAGATTTGACCACACCACGTTGTGAGTGAATAAGGAGGGGCTAAGAATGCATCATTGTGGGAACCAACCAGCGTCGAGAATTATCATGGTCGATAATTTAATCTCTTAAAAATGTGGTATTCGGGTCAAGAAGTTGAGGATCCGGTTGCAGAGAGATCTAGTCTGGACCTACATCCAGGAATTTAAAGATGACTTTGGTTGAGATAATGATGTTGAAGGTGGCTATAGTCAATAAATAGGATTATGCTCTCGGTGTCCATGGTATCTAGATGTTCCAGCAATGAGTCTACGCCCTGGAAGATACTGTGTGTGTCATGGACCTGTTGCGATGGTGGGCAGATTGCAGTGGACCAAGGCTGTCTGGGCGGCTGAAGATAATGTGTGCCTTGACCAGCCTTTCAAATCAATTCATGATGGTGGATAACAGAGCCACTTGATGGTTGTCATTAAGGCCTGCTACCTTTCTTTTCTTTGGCACCGGGATGATAGTGCCCTTGTTAAAGCAGGTGGCAACCTCAGGATGGAGTAAGGGAGAGGCGAAAGATGTCTGTGGATACTCCTAGCATGTGGTCTGACAAAGAGCAATCCAACCAAGACCTCAACGGTGGGACAGGCTGAGGACGATGGCTGACCTTAGTGGAGCGTCACAGCGGCTGGGAAGGCGGATGAAGGCCGCAGCAGGAAAGGGCCCCCAGTCGTCTTGGACACCACGCCACTGGATCCTGACCCAGATCTGTCAAGGACCATGTGGTGGCTGTCTGTGCACCAGTCTCCCCACGTTAAACAAAGTCACACACAGGCGCCCACCAACCCTGGAGACACTCATGGTCAGCCATGACCGAAGGGTGCCTAAGAAGAAGAAGAATGGTCCACACAGGTAATGAGGATGCATCTGGGAACTGCATCGGGCCAGTTGCTTTCCTGACGAAGACCAACCTGACATCTTTGACAGCGACCGTCAGTGCAGGCGCACCCAAGGAGGTTGGGGCAGAAGATGTAATTCCACCGGCCGTATGTTCAAACGAGCATAGAATGCATTCATTTTTTCGGGGCGCAGCCTGATGTTGCCAGTGATACTGCCTGCTGATGCATATTAAAGGGCCTGTCCCACTTGCATGCGATTGCGTGCGTTTGGCACAACAAAATGGAAGCAAAGTTCACGTGAAGTTCGCACGAAGTACGTGCTTAGGCGCTAAGTACGTGCTAAGTTTGCGCATGTCGTCATTTGCGTCATGCTTACCAATCAGCTGGGCAGGAGGGAGCCGACTGAATTTGGGCGTCGCACGGCGTCGGGCGGTGATGTCATCACGCAACGCCACGCCGGGCGATGATGTAATCGCGCAACGCCACGCGCAAGGCGTACGCCGTCAAGGCGCAGCGTACGCCGTCCAGACGCTGCGTACGACATCAAGACACTGCGTACGACCGCAATGCATCGCGTTGGCGCACGAAGATTTCGGCCACTGTCAGAATTTTGGAGCACCGCGCGATGTCGGGACCAGCCCCGCACAACTCCGCACTTCTACGTGGGACTGGCCCCGCGCGGCCATAAAGTGCCCGTACGCCTCAAGCGACCACGAGGTCACGTAATTTGCGAGCCAAGGTCACGTAAGTGGGACAGGCCCTTACGTGTAGTGGAATAGAGCACTTATGCACGTGGATTTCAATGACAAATCTGTGGACTCACTTCACAGCTCTGCAGCTATTGGCAGGATCAATTGTATCTGAAAAGGTCACGAGTGATCTCTAATTTATACTAAAACCAAGGTTTAGCCGCAGGTGGGCTGGGAAGTACAAATTGCTGAATGATTCCCTGCGCCACTTCAGGAAATGAAGTGTGGCACTTTAGAAATGAGTGGACAAGTCAAGTCAAGTCAAGTTTATTTGTCACATACACATACGAGATGTGCAGTGAAATGAAAGTGGCAATGCTCGCGGACTTTTGTGCAAAAGACAAACAACAAAACAACCAAACAAATTATAAACACAATCATAACACACATATTCTTTTATAGAATATAAAATGGAAGGAAAAACGTTCAGTAGAGTTAGTCCCTGGTGAGATAGGCGTTTACAGTCCGAATTGCCTCTGGGAAGAAACTCCTTCTCAACCTCTCCGTTCTCACCGCATGGCAACGGAGGCGTTTGCCTGACTGTAGCAGCTGGAACAGTCCGTTGCAGGGGTGGAAGGGGTCTCCCATGATTTTATTTGCTCTGGAGTTGCACCTCCTGTTGTATAGTTCCTGCAGGGGGGGCGAGTGAAGTTCCCATAGTGCGTTCGGCCGAACGCACTACTCTCTGCAGAGTCTTCTTGTCCTTGGCAGAGCAAATCCCAAACCAGATGGTAATATTTCCGGACAAGATGCTTTCCTCTGCAGCTGCGTAGAACCACTGGAGGATCCTCGGAGACACTCTGAATTTCCTCAATTGCCTGAGGTGGTAAAGGCGCTGCCTTGCCTTACTCACGAGTGCTGAGGCGTGTGATGCCCATGTCATATCCTTGGAGATGTGGACTCCCAGATATTTAAAACAGTTCACCCTATCCACAGGATCCCCATTTATACTCAATGGAGTGTACGTCCTCGGATGATGTGCCCTCCTAAAGTCCATGATCAGCTCCTTCGTTTTTTTGATGTTCAAGAGGAGGCTGTTCTCCTGGCACCAGAGTGCTAGATCAGCCACCTCCTCCCGGTAGGCCTTCTCATCATTGTCTGAGATCAGGCCCACCACCACAGTGTCATCAGCAAACTTAATTATTGAGTTGGAGCTGAACCTAGCCACACAGTCATGTGTGTACAGGGAGTACAATAGGGGGCTGAGGACGCAACCCTGGGGCGATCCTGTGCTCAGGGTGAGGGACTCCGATGTATTCCCTCCCATCTTGACTACCTGGGGCCTGGCGGTGAGAAAGTCCAGGACCCAGGCACACAGGGAGGTGTTGAGCCCCAATTCCATTAGCTTCCCGGCCAGTCTGGTGGGGACTATCGTGTTGAAGGCTGAACTGTAGTCTATGAACAGCATCCTCACGTAGCCCCCCTTCTGGCTGTCCAGATGGGAGAGAGCGGTGTGTAAGACCTGGGAGACCGCATCGTCCGCGGACCTGTTCGGACGGTATGCGAACTGTAACGGGTCCATGTTCCGAGGGAGGAAGGCGCAGATGTGATTCTTCACCAGCCTCTCAAAGCATTTAATGACTACCGAGTTAAGGGCCACGGTAGTCATTCAGACAGGCTGGGGAGGCATTTTTTGGTACCGGTACAATGATGGATTTTTTGAAGCAGGCAGGGACCACGGACTTGTCCAGGGAGAGGTTGAATAATGTAGTGAGCACTGGAGCTAGCTGCGTAGCACAGGACTTGAGTACTCGCCCCGAAATGCCATCGGGGCCTGCAGCTTTTCCCGTGTTCACCCGTGTCAGTGCCCTCCTCATGTCGTGCTCGGACAGCGAGAATGTGTGCATATTCCTCCCTTCAGCTTCGGTAGCCAGCCCGCTGGCGGTATTGTCGATAGTCGGCAGACCTGGAGTGGTGTTGCCCCTCTCGAAACGAGCGTAGAAGGAGTTCAGGTCGTCAGCTAGGGAGGTGCCGGCACTTGCCGATGAGGGAGGGGTGCTTCGGTAGTTGGTTACAGTCCGTAGCCCCTGCCACAGGCTT
The DNA here is from genome assembly GCF_028641065.1 of Leucoraja erinaceus. Classification (NCBI taxonomy): domain Eukaryota; kingdom Metazoa; phylum Chordata; class Chondrichthyes; order Rajiformes; family Rajidae; genus Leucoraja; species Leucoraja erinaceus. Next base: position 74,526,837 of record NC_073384.1, on the reverse strand, counting down.
CTGGTGTCCTGCTGCTCCATCTGTAACTCCATCTTGTCCCTGTACCTTCTCTTTGCGTCCTTCACCGCCCTTCGCAGTCGGTAGGACTCTACGTTGTAGACGTCCATGTTTCCTGATGCCAGGCCCGAGTTGTAGGCAGCACATGACCCAAAAAAAACTGGAGAATGCCCAAAATTACAAATGGTTTTGCACACTTATTTGGTATATTTTCTGAATTTGAAAGTTATATTTGTAAGTAATTGAAACGTGTTAATGGTCATTTGTAAATAATTGAATCATGAGGCAGGAGATTAAAATGTGGGATCTAAACTCTGGATTAAACCTTCTATTCCTCCCCCCACGCCATGTGTTAGCAGGTGTTACACTAGGAGGACAGCACAGATGAATAGGCTGAAGAGGTGGTGCAGGGGAGGTATTAGGTACCTGGAGCTGGTGGAACCAGTACAAGGACAGGTCACACCTAATTTGGATGGGAAACTAATATCTTTGCAAGGTCTGTAGAAGGGTCTTGACCCGAAACGTCACCTATTCCTTTTCTCCAGAGATGCTGCCTGATCTGTTCAGTTACTGCAACACTTTGTGTCTATCTTTGCGAGGAAGGTTTGCTCATACAACTTGGGAGGGAGAGAGAAACTCAGTAGCAGTGTGATAGGTGCAGAGATTAACAGAGATGTAGAGTATAAGGAGATATTGTTTTAGGAGGTCTCAAGCAAGGTTGGCAAGGCAGGGTGAAGGGTGTTATCAATGACTTTTTAATTTTCTGTTAGAAATTGGTAGAGAGTTAGGAAACAGATTTGGTGCAAAATATGTACTCAGGCTGGTTGTAAGCTCGGAATGTCTTCTTTAACCAGAAGACAGACCCAAAAAGCTCAGCAGTTCAGACAGCATGGAGTAAAGGAATAGGTGACGCTTCTGGTCGAGACCTCTCTTCAGACGGGATTATTATTAAAAATTCCTCCTGGTCTCCTTTAAACGTACATATTGATAACAGATGAAGGAATAAAAGATTGTATATCTGAATTACATGCTTCATATAATAAAAAGGAACAGAAATAATGCATTTGGGACAGAAGGCTGCACAGGGACCTTGATTTAGTTGAGAGGGAAAAACTATGGCAGATGAGTTTCAGTATGGCCAAATAATCATTTTAAGAAAGGGAAACAGATGTGAAGCTAGGAATTAAAGAGGAGCAAAAACATTTGGGCAGTTTATACTTATGTTCAAAGAAGTGATCAGAATTGTTAGTCAAGTGCCTTAATGTCAGGTACTTGAATGAAAACGGGGAGGGGGTGCGGACAATGTTATTGGTGGTATAGAACCTCATTAAGAATTGTATCTGGAGCATTGGGTTTAGTTGTCGACACTGCAAACGAGTAAGAATTTAATTGTCTCTGAGGGTGTGTATCTCTGATTGTAAAATGTGGTTAAATCATGAGAACAGGTTGGATAGACTATTGTGCAGGAAGGAACTGCAGATGCTGGTTTAAACCGAAGATAGACACAAAGAAGCTGGAGTAACTCAACGGGTCAGATAGTATCTCTGGATAAAAGGAATAGGTGATGTTTTGGGTCGAGTCTGAAGAAGTGTCTCGTCCAGAAATGTCACCTATTCCTTTTCTCTAGAGATGCTGTCTGACCTGCTGAATTACTCCAGCTTTTTGTGTCTGTCTTTGGCTAGACTAATCTTATATTTCCATAAGTGTATAAGGTTGAGTGTCAAACATAGAACTTAAATTATAATGAGGGGTTTGCAGCCAATATTTAAGAAAGATGGACTGAAATTACTTTGCAAGGAGGTTGTCAAACAAAATTTGAAGGTTCCACGGTACTTTATTATCACATGTATGAGGTGCAGTGAAATTCATCTTTTGTATACAGTTCAATAAAAATATCACTAGACATAACTATACCGCCTCTCCGGGTGAGATCGTGGCTCTACAGCAGTCGAGCAAGGTCTGATATCATTAGGTCATAAAGTCATAAATGATAGGAGCCGAATTAAGCCATTCGGCCCATCAAGTCTACACCATCATTCAATCATAGATGATCCATCTCTCCCTCCTAACCCCATTCTCCTGCCTTCCCCCATAACCGCTGACCCATACTGATCAAGAATCTATCTATCTCCGCCTTAAAAAGATCAATTGACTTGGCCTCCACAGATTCACCACCCTCTGACTAAAGAAATTCCTCCTCATCTCCTTCCTAATGTCAGGTATATTGGGACAAACTTGTGCCTAGTACTTCACCTTGATGTGTGGGGAAATCCAGAACATGCCACAATAATATGAAATATAGAGCTAAAAGAGTATTGCAAATGATGTAAGATCATATCTGTAAGATGCTATTAGATAATGTAAGATACATCTGGTATTCTCGCTATACTGATTTGCTGTGGAATGGCACGTTTTAATATGATGGCTAATGCAAGGATCTTAATGTCATCTGTCCATTCCAACTGCAGATGCTGCCTGACCCACAAGGAAGAAGGGTCTCGACATGAAACGTCACCCAATCCGTCTATCCAGAGATGCTGCCTGTCCCGCTGAGTTACTCGAGCTTTTTGTGTTCATCTCTGAAAAAGGGTCTCGACCCGAAACATCACCCATTCCTTCTATCCAAAGATGCTGCCTGTCCCGCTGAGTTAATCCAGCATTTTGTGTCTATATACCACCACCTTTTTTACGCTCCCAGGACCGAGCTGAGCTCCCTGTTGTTAAGATCAGTGTCTCAACACATTTCTAGATGAATGATTCCACTATTGCATTCTCTTGACATTAAGTTTTGCCATAAGAAGCACAATTCACGGGCCACAATGCATAACTTTATATTGCCGCTGCTCATGTGAGTGCCTTTCCTTATTGGAACATAGTTCCAGTTTATATTTTACTTGTTGTCGCATTTACCCTGTGAGTTGATACATGAGGGAATTTGAAATAAAGTAGCAAAAGGAACTATTATTTTCCAAAAATTAAAAAAATATTGTTTTACAAAAAAAATGTAGGTGGCACGGTGGCGCAGCGGTAGAGTTGTTGCTTTACAGCGCCTGCAGCACCAGAGACACGGGTTCGATCCCGACTATGGGTCTGTACGGAGTTTGAATGTTTTTCCAGTGACCGCGTGGGTTTTTGTCGAGATCGCCAGTTTCCTCCCACACTCTAAAGATGTACAGGTTTGTAGGTTAATTGGCTTGGTGTAAGTGTAAATTGCCCCTAGTGTGTGTAGAACAGTGTCAATGTGCGGGGATCACTGGTCGGTGCAGTATTGATCGGGCGAAAGGCCTGTTTCCGCGCTGTATCTCTAAACTGTGAAAAATATCCAGCCGGGGTTGATCAGGCCCCGACTTGCGTCCCAGCAGCAACCGCCCACGGATCAGCCATCTTAGTAACTACCCTGCAGGGGTTGGGAGATTCTAGTGCGTGGAGGGACTGGGCTCTGTGGGGTGAGTCCTGGCCAGGCTCCCCCTGCGTCTCACCAGGTTCAAGGCCTGTGCTCTGCACCTCTTTCTCCTCCGAGCATTTCATTCTCGCCTAATGGATTTTTAGGCCACGGCAGTTCGTCAGGCCTTTCCGTAGCTTTATTGGGTGACTTTCTCACGAAAGACACAGACTGGGGTGCTAACCCAGCCTGTCCCGGGTGCCGTCTTTCTGTGCCATCAACTGTTTCTCCAGGAGTCACCAAACTATTCTTGGTTATCACCCAGTCTATTCCTAGATGCCACTGGCTGAACCAGACTTCAGTGTGAAAAATATACATCTTCTAAACTAAACTAAACTAAACAGGAAAATCTCAACAGGTTTTCAAAACACTGCCCAGAACAAGCTTTTCTTGCATTTCCCAAATGGGATGGTGCATACGCACACATCAAAGGAAAGCTCTTGTGTCTCATAGGTTCACACTCCTGAAGTAAAGGGAAATTTCTCTGCTGACCATTTCCTTACACAGCAGTTGTGAATCGCATATATTGCAGTTGAATATTCAACTAAACCCGGGGCCGCATACTTGAATATTCAGTTCATCAGACTTGTTTGTGGAGCCAAAGCATGGTACAGCTGCAACAAGAGCACGTTTGTGCCTGGCCAGATTCTCCAAATGCACTGATCTGTGCAGAGCTCCTCTCAATGATGAAACTTACAAATAGCTGGTGAAATGGAACTTAACAAAATCATATGTAGAAAGGAACTACAAATGTGTAAGAAGGAACTGCAGATGCCGGTTTAAACCAAAGATAGACACAAAAAGCTGGAGTAACTCAGCGGGACAGGCAGCATCTCTGGAGAGATGGAATGGGTCACGTTTCGGATCGAGACCCTTCTTCAGATGAAATATGAAATATTCCATCATTTATTAGTGCACTTGGTTTGTTGATCTGCTTTTCCATGCCCTGAACTGTAAATCACTTTTGTGAGCCATATCTGAGCCAGCCCACCAACATCTAGTTTCACTGCAGTTGATTGTGATCTTAAAATAATCTCGCTATTTAAACTGACTTTGCAAATCTACAGCCTTAGGGAATTCATTCTGATTGCCCTGGATTTGATCTCATCTGGAGCACCCCATCAAACTCTCACTGGAAAGACTAATTGAAACAGACCTGTCTGTCCAACCTTTATGCCAAAGTGTACGACTGCTATACACTTGTACTGTAACGGGGATGCTTACCGATAATGTATCTAAGTGTTTATGTATAGAGGTACTTGTACTGAACTGTTTGCAAAAATGAATTTCACTGTGGAACCTTCAAATTGTGTTTGATAAGCTTCTTGCTAAGTCATTTCAGTCCATCTATCTTTAAATGTGGCTACAAACTCCTCATAATAATTTAAGTTTTTTGTTTAATTTATTAGAAGCAAATGTACAAAAGTAGAACCAACGGCATATAAAATTATACAGTTATTATACAGCTTCAATTTTTACTTTTTAGCTTTGAATTAGAAGAAAAGAAAGGAGAAAAAGCAAGAAAGAGAAAAAGTGAGATGTGCAAAGATAGCACCCCTAGGCTACCAAAGTAGTGTAGTAGTGTAATGGAATGTTACGGCGGCAGGCGCGGGCACACCGCGACGCCCTGTGTCTCCCTTTCAAGGGAGATGCTAAAAATGCATTTCGTTGTCTCTGTACTGTACACTGACAATGACAATAAATTGAATCATTTCATTTCATTTCAAAGAGTGAATAAAAGAAAGAAAGAAGAGAGGAATAGAAAAAAAAATACAAGGACAAAAAGAAAAAGAGAGAAAAAAGTGGTGATATACCTGCCTCTCATCCCTCCCCACCCACCTCACCCATTTAAGTTCTATGTTTGGCATCACTTGCGCAGAGATGGACACAAATGATCTGTGTTGGAAGGAACTGCAGATGATGGTTAAAACCGAGGATAGACACAACATGCTGGAGTAACTCAGCGGGACAGGCAGCATCTCTGGAGAGAAGGAATGGGTGACGTTTCGGGTCGAGACCCTTCTTCAGAACAAGAAGGATCTCGACATGAAACGTCACCCATTCCTTCTCTCCAGACATGCTATCTATTGTGTCATTGTGTCTATTCAACAATTATGTGTATTGTGAGCGCAACCATAATTTATAAAGGGCCAATTCAAAAATGGAATTTGGAGTGAATGACATGTGGACGGTAATGACACAACATGGACTCATGACTCTCAAAGGCTGAACTCTAGTGTAGCCTCCCTTGATGTATTGCAATGGTCAGCAAGGCCAGAGAGATACTCTTTCCCTGGAATGTGAAGAGGGAATTTGCTACTGCTCCAAAGAAGATATAGCTGGAGATGGACCAGAGGGTTTAATAACTCCTGGCTCCAATGCAACAAATGCTTCAGTAGGACAAGATGGCCAAATGGCACATTGAAGTGTAGACTTTACTAATGAACCCCCTCCAAGCACATTTCCACCTTCAATCAGTACTTAACAAAATGCCTCATATCCCAAAAACCAACTCAGCATCTGTATCGTTTCATATGGAATGGCTATTAATATCTGTAAGGAGAATCTCAGCAGTCAGAGGATGGGTCTGAGCAGACTGGCTCCACGTCTGCTAAAAGTGGTAGAGCTTAAAAGACCGAGGAGGAATGGATGTCAGTAAAGTAAATAGATTTAGAAAGGGAATCCAGAACGTAGGCCCAATGGAGCTAATGAAATTGCTGCCTTTTATTGGAACAGAATGGGATGGATAGGTACAAAAATACAACAATTTGGAGAGATTAGGCATGGAGAGACTTGAAAACAGATCGAGGTGTTTTGAAATTGAAGGTTTGTTACAGAAAAACCAGCACTAGCCAAAATGAACATGTGTCATGAGTGACAAATTTTTGGATGGCCCCGTGTTTAAAAAGGCCACAAGATAGGAGAGAATGGAAATAGTCATGACTAGAGGTAATAATGGGTTTCAAGATTTCATGATCTGAGGTAAGGATGCAGACAGGCCTTTGATTGTTTGAATGGCAGTAAATAGCAACTTCAATGATTAAGTAAATAGGTGGACAAAATGCAGATGACACAAAGCTGGGCGTCATTGTGAGCTGCGAGGAGGATGCTATGAGGCAGCAGGGTGACTTCGATAGGTTGGGTGTGTGGGCAGATGCATGGCAGATGCAGTATAATGTGGATAAATGTGAGGTTATCCACTTTGGTGGCAAGAACAGGAAGGCAGATTATTATCTGAATGGTGTCAGATTAGGAAAGGGGGAGGTGCAACAAGACCCGGGTGGCCTTGTTCATCAGGCAGTGAAGAAAGCTAATGGCATGTTGGTTTCATTGCAAGAGGATTTGAGTTTAGGATCAAGGAGGTCCTACTTCAGTTGGACAGGGCCCCAGTGAGACCGCACCTGGAGTATTGTGTGTAATTTTGGTCTCCTAATTGGAGGAAGGACCTTACTGCTATTGAGTGAGTGCAGCGCAGGTTCACCAGGTTAATTTCCGGGATGGAGGGACTGACATATGATGAAATAATGGGTCGACTGGGCTTGTATTCACTGGAATTTAGAAGGATGAGAGGGTATCTTACAGAAACATATAAAATTCTTAAAGGATTGGACAGGCTAAATCAGGAAAAATGTTCCTGATGTTGGGGGAATCCAGAACCAGGGGTGACAGTTTTAAAATAAGGCATAGGCCATTTAGGACCGAGATGAGGAAAAACATTTTCAGCCGGAGAGTTGGGAATCTGTAGAATTCTCTGCCACAGAAGGCAGTGGAGGTCAATTCACTGGGTGTTTTCAAGAGAAAATTAGATTTAGCTCTTAGGGCTTAAGGAATCAAGAGATATGGGGAGAAAGCAGGGACAGGGTACTGATTTTAGATGAAGCTCGAAGGGATGAATGGCCTTCTCCTGCACCTATTTTTCTATGTTTCTACATTTCTAAATCTTAGCACAGTCAAACATCTTACAAGGTCTGAAGAAGAGTCTCGTTCTGAAATATCACTCATTCATTCTCTCCAGAGATGTTGCCCGTCCCGCTGAGTAACTTCAGCATTTTGTGTCTATCTTTGGTGTAAACTAACATCTGCAGTTCCCTGTAAACTATCTGAGCTGTAGATAATGTCCTCGAATGTATGTGACAGCAGTGGAGCTGGGCTTTGGAAGAGGTCATCAGAAGAACTTCATCTGTTGCTGATGAATAATATGTATATCTGAATAAGTGGAACACATACGTCAGGCTGCTGGTCATTGTCTACAGCAGAGCATTCAACATAATCATCCCGTCCAAACTCATCACCAAACTCCAAAACCCGGGCCTCAGTCCCTCCCTTTGCAACTGGATCTTTGACTTCCTCATAGAATAGAATAGAATGCTCTGTTTTGTCATTCAAACAGACAAGGTTTGAACAAAATTTCATTCCTACAGTCATGACATTACAAAAAACAAAACAAAAAAAAAACCCAAGACACACACTTAACACAATTTACACAAACATCCATCACAGTGAATCGCCAACACCTCCTCACTGTGATGGAAGGCAAAAGCCTTATCTCTTCCCTTTGCTCTTCTCCCACTTCATCGGCAGATATTCTCAATCAGTACAGATTGATGCCAACATCTCCTCCTCACTGGCCATCAACGCAGGTGTACTTGAAGGATATGTGCTTAGCTGCCTGCTCTACTCTCTTTATACCCATGCCCGAGGATCCTCCAGTGCTTCTACGCAGCGGCGGTGGAAAGCATCTTGTCCGGGAACATTACCATCTGGTTCGGGAATTGCTCTGCCAAGGACAAGAAGGCTCTGCAGAGAGTAGTGCGTTCGGCCGAACGCACTATGGGAACTTCACTCACCCCCCTGCAGGAACTATACAACAGGAGGTGCAACTCCAGAGCAAACAAAATCATGAGAGACCTCTTCCACCCCTGCAACGGACTGTTCCAGCCGCTACGGTCAGGCAAACGCCTCCGTTGCCACGCAGTGAGAACGGAGAGGTTGAGAAGGAGTTTCTTCCCAGAGGCAATTCGGACTGTAAACGCCTTTCTCACCAGGGACTAACTGTACAGAACGTTTTTTCCTTCTATTATTTATTATGTAAAATAATATGTGTGTTATGATTGTGTTTATAATTTGTTTGGTTGTTTTGTTGTTCCGCGAGCATTGCCACTTTCATTTCACTGCACATCTCGTATGTGTATGTGACAAATAAACTTGACTTGACTTGACTTGACTTGAGTTAGCAGCTTCTAATTCCTGGTGGTTAACATCTCGGATAACCCAGCATGGAGAAGAAGGCTCACCAGCGCCTCTACATAAAAGTTTAAAGTGCATGGCATGTAACCAAACATTTGCAAATGCACTGTTGAGAGCATCCTGATTGGTTGAGTCATGTGTAGGAAGGAACTGCAGATGCTGGTTTAAACCGAAGATAGACATAAAAAGCTGGAGTAACTCAGCGGGACAGACAGCATCTCTGGAGAGAAGGAATGGGTGACATTTCAGGTTGAGACCGAAGAAGGGTCTCTACCTGAGAGGTTACCCATTCCTTTTCTCCAGAGATGCTGCTTGGTTGCATCATGGTCAGGCACGGCAATTCCAATGCGCAAGAGTGGAAGAGGTTGCAGTGACTAATGGTCTCAGCCTGGTCCATTGTGAGCACAGTCTTGCCTAATGTATCTCAGATACTGTAGGTGGTATCTATCACTGAGACCATGCCTACTTCTCACTGCTACCATCGTGCAGGAGGTATGTGGCCTGAAGTTGCACACCAGGCTCAAGAATACCTTCATTCCTGCAACTATCACGTTATTGAACCAACACACAAAACCCTACCACTACCTCGACAATGCAACATTACAGACTAGCACTTGCACTTCCATGGACTAAATTGTGCTTTGCACTGTCTTGTTCTCTTGCACATTTTTCTCTTTTCCCGGCCGTTTATGTAATTTGTGTATAATCTATGCTTATGTGTGTTGAGTCTGTGCCCGTAATGCTGCTGCAAACAAGATTTGCATTGTAGAAAAGAAATAAAATGCTGGAGTAACTCAGTAGGTCGGTCAGCATCTTCGGAGAACATGGAGAGGTGATGTTTCTGGCCTGGGACTCTTCTCCAGAAGGGTCTCGACCAGAAACGTCAACGATTCCTTTTATCCAGAGATGCTGTCTGACCCGCTGTGTTACTCCAGTTTTTTGAATCTATCTTTGAATCTAACAGGTGAGTCAGAAAATGTGACGAAAAGCTGCTGAATTGATTCATTAACTTCCTCTTCCTCCTCTAGCGCCAAGAAAATCTCCATAGTGTTCAAGTCTTTGTTCTTACTAAAATCCAATTCAACACTGTGCAGAACTTAAAATTCCACAAGAATTCTGAAATGGAATGATAGGGACTACTGGTTCAATGGCGCAATAAGGGTCCCACTTAGGCTATTTTTAGGTGACTGCCGGCGACTGTCAGAGTCGGAGCAGGTCGCTAAAAAACGGCGACTGGATCCCCCCTTCGACGTAAACTTTGAAATAGAATTATTACTTTAACAAAAAAAAACAAAGTTAGCACCGGGGACAACCTACATTCACCTGGCGACAACTACGACAGCACCTACTTCAGGAGAAGTCACGCTACGCTCGTTGGCGTCAAACCCACTGTCGGCGACTGTCCCCGAACATTTTTCAACATGTTGAAAATCCAGCGGCGACCGGAAAGACGCTTTGGCCGACTGAGGAGACGACTCACGACCATACAGGCGATACCCCGGCGACCATGTGGCAACAGCCTAGTTGCCTGTACTCGCCTAAAAAAATCACCTAAGTGGGACAGGCCCTTCATTGCCACCTTGGCAAAAGAATGGTGAATTTATTTTCTCACATATGGGTCAGTTCTGTATTGTGTTACCTACATGGGTCAGTTCTGTATTGTGTTACCTACATGGGTCAGTTCTGTATTGTGTTACCTACACACAATCCCTATTTAGCAAAGTGTACGGAGATAATCCGCTGAGACCACGTGCGCCTGGGTCGGGCGCCTGGTTTTGGCACCATTTTCAATGTCCAGTCCACCCTCTAGGTCTTATGGGCGCCCGAGCCAGACAAGCCTCAGGCAGCTGTAGGGTGTCCGGACATTCCTAGGACGTCTGGATCGTCCAGCGTACCCACGTTTCTCTCCTTGCCCGTCCACGTGGGTGTGATACAGCCACCATGTCTTTGTTCAGTATAGATCGGAGCTGAGTAATTTGGTTGAATCTTTGAGGAGATAACAAAGTGTGGTGATGGTAGTCAGGGTAGTGGGTGTGATTTCGTGGACCTCAGTAAAGTCTTTGAAAACATCCCACATTGGAACTGGTTCAAAACATTATGGCTTATGGGAACCAGGGCTAGTTGGCAAAATAGGATCCAAAATTTGCTTGGCAATTGAAGACTGGAAGATTGGGATTAGTCTTGTAATTAGATGCATGTGACTAGTGGTGTCCGACAAGGATCAGTGCTGGGACCACCATTGTTTATAATATATGTGAATGACTTGGATACAGTTGCGGGAGGCAAGATCATCATTTTGTGGATAAAATAAAGGTTGATAGAGTTTTATTCAGTTTAGCTTAGAGATACACCGCGGAAACAGGCCCTTTGACCCACCAAGTTTGCACCAACCAGCGATACCTGCACATTAACACTGTACTACACACACTGGGGACAATTTACATTTACACCAAGCCAATTAACCTGCAAACCTGTACGTCTTTGAAGTGTGGGAGGAAACCGAAGATCTCGGAGAAAACCCACGCAGGTCATGGGGAGAACGTACAAACTCCGTAGAGACAGCACCCGTAGTCGGGATTGAACCCGGGTCTCCAGCGCTGCAAGTGCTGTATGGCAGTAACTCTACCGTTATGCCACCGCTGAGTTACTGACAGAGTGGAAAGTAGTCTTAGGCTGCAGAGAGATATGATCTTGGTTTGGTGAAATGAACGGAAAAATATTGGATAGAGTGTGATCCAGACAAGTGGTGCTAGTGGGGACGTTATGCAGAGATGGAGCAGAGATGCAGTGGTGCTAGAGAGAGCACTGAGGAGATGAACCAGGATGGTGCCTGGCATGGAGTGTTTCAATTATTAAGAGGGACTGGAGACGCTAAGTCTATTCTCCCTGGAGGATTGACGTTAAGAAGGGGCATGACTGAGGTGGTGCAGGTAGAACACAAACCTATGAGGGGTGGAGGTACGGTAGATGACAGGAACCTTTTCCCTATATGAGAGGTACAGACATTTAGAGGTTTAGGGTAAGAGGGAAGAGTTTAGAGGGGATACAGGCAGGTGGGACTAAGGGAAAATAATTGTTCGGCATGGACTTGTAGGGCCGAGATGGCCTGTTTCCGTGCTGTAATTGTTATATGTTATATGGTTATATGGATACAAAAGGGACCTCCTTCACCCAGGGAGTGGTGAGCACCTGGAACCCACTGAACTTTGAGTGGCTGAAGCCGGGTCATTGGCAGCATTTAACAACAGACTCAATTTTATTTTAATTTATAAAATAAACTTATGCATAAAAATACATGCAAGAAATGTTTGAAAAACTATGCATGGTTTTATATTCATAGTGCCATTCAGCTTAAGCATTCATAGTGCAATGGGATCTTTGCATTGGTAGGGTTAGCATATCTGTGTACAGAACACCATTGCCAGCCATGTCATCTCCTCGGTCTATGCCTCTAAACAGGGATCGGCCCATGGATATCTAATGGTCGGAGAAACTTAGACATCAGTGTGGCACGAATGCTCGATTGCTACGTTGGTGAACTAGGGAGAAAGAAGATTGGACATTAACTTGCTTGTCCAAAGGCTGAACCACTTGGAGCGGTAGGATGGGCTGAAGATTTGTTTAGTTTTGTTCAGCGGTACAGCGCGGAAACAGGCCTTTTCAGCCCACCGGGTCCGCGCCGCCCAGCGATCCCCGCACATTGACACTATCCTACACCCACTAGGGGAAATGTTTACATTCACCAAGCCAATTAACCTATAAACCTGCACGTCTTTGGAGTGTGGGAGGAAACCGAAGATCTCGGAGAAAACCCACGCAGGTCACGGGGAGAACATACAAACTCCGTACAGTCAGCACCCGTAGTCAGGATCGAACCCGGGTCTCCGGCGCTGCATTTGCTGTAAGGCAGCAACTCTACCGCTGTGCCACCGTGACCGCCCTGTTGAGAGCAATATGGATAAAATTAACTTTCATTCTAATTAATTTAATGTTGGTAATTGAAGATGAAGTGCAAATGAGCCATATTTCAATCGAGGCAATGAACTGGTGTGAGGTGTTGCACTTAAAAACAAAATCAAAACATGGATTCAATTATTAAAAAATAATATTTACACTACAATAAAACAAGCCAGAACCCACCACCATAATACAATACAAACATATATCCATAATAAACTATTATACAATTATGATACAATCCTTATTGAGGATACATTCAACACCCTGCGGAGCCCAGCGGTGCCGGAACTCCCTCAGGGTGCCCACAGACAGGGCGTATTCCCTTTCTAACCCTACCCGGGCACGGACGTAACCCCGGAAAAGGGGCAGGCAGCCGGCTCGGGTAGAGCCCTCCGCCGCCTGGCGCCGTGACTCACGGATGGCCAGCTTGGCCAGGCCCAGGAGCAACCCAACCAGGACATCTTCAGCCCTACCCTCTCCCTTATGCACAGGGTGTCCAAAGATGAGGATGGTGGGTGAAACATGCAGCCAGAAGGCAAGGAGCAGCCCCTTTAGATATTCAAACAGTGGCTGCAGCCTCACACACTCCACGTACACGTGGTACACAGACTGTTCCAGCCCGCAAAAGTGGCAGGCGGCTGGCGAGTCTGTGAACCGCGAGAGAAACAGGTTGCAGGGAACATCTCGGTGCAGTACCCTCCACCCCAGGTGAGGCGTTGCACTTTGGGAGGTTGAATGTAAGGGGACGTCACCTTCACCACCCTCCCTCCCTTCACCACCTCCAGTTTAAATTCCAGTTGGAATATTTTGGAGGACCAAGTAACCAAGAACCAAGACATGATACAGTTGATGACAAAACCCTGAACAGCATTGACATGTAGAGGGATATTCAGTTCCAAGTCTATCACTCCTTGAAAGTAGCAACATATTGTATATTGTATTGTATAGTATAGTGTATCTTTATTGTCATTTTTCTGAGTACTCACATACCCAGAGGAAACAAAAAGAACGTTGCTCAACTAGTGTCCATTCAGTGTGCAGTAAAAAATAAATAGAAATAAAAATACATATATCATGACCAATTAAGCACTCTACTATCTACTAAACATCAACAGGCGTTCTGATCGGCAGCGGCACGACAGTGGCTCTGCTGCAGTGTGTCCAGGTTGGTGTTTGGTGCGCGATACTTTGGCAGGGGGCAAAGTCTGTTTATCAGTCTTATAGCCTGCGGGAAGAAGCTGAGGAGCATCCTGCTGGTTTTGCAGCTAATGCTCCTGTACCTCTTCCCAGATTGCAGGATGGAGAATATGTGATGTGATGGGTGGTAGGGGTCTTTGATGATGGAGATGGCTCTGCTGATACATCTCTTCCTGTATATGTCCAGCAGGAAAGGGAGTGGAGCACCAATAATCCTGCTGGCGGTCTTCACAATCCTGTCTAGTTGGTGCCGTTCGTACGCCTTGCAGCTCCCGAACCAGGAAGTGATGACGTAGGTTAATGTGCTCTCGATTGTCCCCCTATAAAAAGTTCATAGGTGTGTAGTGGGGAGACCTGCTTTACGTAGTCTTCGGAGAGGGTGTAGTCGCTGCTGGGCTCTCTTGACCAGTGCTGTGGTGTTGGTCGTGGACGTCAGGTCATCTGACAGGTGGAGTCCTAGGAACTTCACGCTGCTGACCCTTTCCACATCAGCTCCATCGATGTGCAGAGGTGTATGGTGTTGTTTTCCCGCCCTCCTGAAGTCAACCACCATCTCCTTAGTTTTTCCCACGTTGAGAATGAGGTTGTGGGATTTGCACCATCCTGTGAGCAGCTCCACCTCCATCCTGTACGCCGACTCATAAGAAGATAGAGTGGTAATGAAAGTTGACGGTACACTCACCTTCTGTGGTCAGGACATTGATTACAAGAGGCCGGAAGTCACGATGCAACTCTGTATGACTTTGGTTAGGCTGCATTGGAATATTGTGTGCAGGCTCGCACATTGCAGGAAACGTGTGGAAGATTTAGAGGGGGTGCAAAAGAGGTTTCCCAGAATGCTGCGTAGATTAGTAGGTAAAGGTACAATGAGAGGTTGGACAACCTTGGATAGTTTTCACTGGAGCATCGCAGGTTGAGGGGAGATCTGACAGAAAGTACGTTGATTGGATAGACAGAACCCTTTTCTCTGGGTGGAAATGTCAATGACTGGAGGACATAGCTTTAAGTTGAGAGGAGCAAAGTTTAACGGAGATGTGCGGGGGCAAGTTGGTGATGGGTGCTGGGAATGTACTGCATGGGGTAGTGATGGAAGCAGATACAAGAGTGGCATGTAGGAGGTATTTAGGTAGGCACATGGATATGCAGGGAATGGGGGGGGTAAGGATCATGTGCAGGCAGATGTGATTAGTTTATCTTGGTGTCAGGTTCAGCATAAACATTGTGGGCCGAAGGGCCTGTTCCTGTGCTGTACTTTACTATGCATTATGTTCTCACTGAGTTAGGACCTCCAAAGCCCTAGGATGTTTAGTGGCAGTGATATAGAGGCATATCGAGTGAGTGTGGCATGCTGTGGGCTGGTGAAGTTGTGGTGTAGAGTGTGGATCCGAAACGTCACCCATTCCTTCTCTCCAGAGATGCTGCCTGTCTCGCTGAGTTACTCCAGCATTTTGTGTCTATCTTCGTGTGGTAACACATGTGTGGACGGTGCGGTTTGGTACTAAAGAGCGCATCTTGGCATCATCGGCCACCCCAGAATTAACTGAGCAGGTAAATTGTCCCTGATGGACAGCAGAAGAAGTATTCAAGATAGAGTTAGATATAGCTCTTGGGCCTAGCGGAATCAAAGGGTGTGGGGAGAAAGCAGGAACAGGGTACTGATTCCGGATGATCAGCCATGATCATATTGAATGGCTCGAAGGTGCTGCACTTATTTTCTGTTTCTATGTTTCAAAGAAGGGGTGTGGGGTAGGTGAGATGATCTCAGTGTGGGTGGGGATGGTTGAAGTGGTGTCGGGGATAAGGGTGGATGATGAGGGGCTATGGGGGCTGGGGAAGGTGCACATGAGTGGGTGGGAGAGGAGGACTGGGATAAGTGGGTATGGGTAGGCTTGGATGAAGAGGTAGATAGACGTGTGGTCTGGGGAGATGGGTTGGAAGTCGAGTTGAGATGGTTGGGACGGTGAGAAATATAATGTTTTAGTTTGATGACTTCAATAAAACTAAACATCAACCAGAACATTGACTTTGTGTCTATCTCCATAGATATTAGCTGACGTTCTGAGTATTTTGAGCTTGCTGTTTTATTAAGGGGTTGGACAGTCTAGATGCAGGAAGATTGTTCCTGATGTTGGGGAAGTCCAGAACAAGGGGTCACAGTTTAAGGATAAGGGGGAAATATTTTAGGACCGAGGTGAGGAAAACTTTTTTCACACAGAGAGTGGTGAATCTCTGGAATTCTCTGCCGGAGAAGGTAGTTGAGGCCAGTTCATTGGCTATATTTAAGAGGGAGTTAGATGTGGCCCTTGTGGCTAAAGGGAGCAGGGGGTATGGAGAGAAGGCAGGTACAGGATACTGAGTTGGATATCAACCATGATCATATTGAATGGTGGTGCAGGCTGGAAGGGCCGAATGGCCTCTACTCCTGCACCTATTTTTCTATGTTTTTCTGTTTCAGGTTTCCAACATCCGCACATTATTTGCTTTTTAACGTTTGAGTTCAGCGTGTGCTTGCTGCAATGTGCAGCATTATATTCACTGTAGGCACTAACTTACAAATACCTGTGAGATGTGCCCAGGGCAGCTTTTCAGTTTTGCTCCATTTCTGGTTGAAAAGAACTAATGGTTGTCAAGTGCATATCAGTCAAGTTAGAAGCTGTCTCCTTTTCTTTCATCTGTCCTACTGCAACAGCTAATTTCATCTAATTATAGAACTATCAGCATCAGGGTCTGAAATTCATTCTCGCACCACAGGCCAAGAGAGTCTGAGCTATAGGGAGAGGTTGAGTAGGCTGGGACTCTATTCCTTGGAGAGCAGGAAGGTGAGGGGTGATTTGATAGAGGTGTATAAAATCATGAGAGGAATAGATCGGGTGGATGTACAGAGTCTCTGGCCCAGAGTAGTTGAATCGAGGACCAGAGGACATACTGTAGGTTTAAGGTGAAAGGGAAAATATTTCATAGGAATCTGTGGGGTAACATTTTCACACAAAGGGTGGTGGATGTATGGACCAAGCTGTTGGAGGAGGTAGTTGAGCAGGGGTTGTCCCAAAGTTTAAAAAACAGTCGGACAGGTAGATGGATAGGACAGGTTTGGAAGGATAAGGAGGCAAACGCAGGCATGTGTGACTAGTTCAGCTGGGACATGTTGGCCGGTGTGGGCAAGCTGGGCCGAAGGGCCTGTTTCCACACTGTATCACTCTATGATTCCACGACTTTGACACACTTCCACTTGCTGAATCATAGAAGAAGTGGAAAGTACTTTGACAGAATACAAGAATTGTTTGGGTTGCAGGAAAACGTCTTGCTTTATTCTCCATGGTTCAGCTTGTTAAACATGGAAGAAAAATATTACATTGCTGCACATTGATTCTGTTCTTACCCCCCCCCCCCCCCCCCCCCCCCCCCAAATGAATGAATAAATGAATGAATAAATTTATTGGCCAAGTATTCACATACAAGGAATTTGTCTTGGTGCTCCCCCCTGCAAGTCACAACACAACATACAGTGACAGTTAGGAATGACACATAAAACATTAAACATTACAAGATACAAGATACAAGATACAAGATACATTTATTCGTCACATGTGCCAGATGACACAGTGAAATGAAATTCCCATACAGCCATACAATAAAAATAAACAGGACTCAACACACTATAGAATTTAACACAAAACATCCCCACACAGCAGAATCAGAGTTTCCCTCTGTGTGGGAAGGCACCAAAGTCAGTCTCTTCCCCCACTGTTCCCCGTGGTCAGGGCCTCCCCAAGCCTTCTGCAGTTGCAGCTACGGGCAGCCCGATGTTCAGGCCTGCCCGCCGGGGTGTTGTAAGTCCGACGTCGGGGCTGCGGGACGTCCTCAGCTGCGTGGACACCAGAGTCGGCCCCCTCCTACCAGAGTCTGCGGCTCCCAAAGTCCGTAGGCCGCGCCGGGTGGTGACTGCTGCTGTAGACCCTCTGCAAGGCGCCCCAGGATTCCACGATGACGGTCAGCACCGCCCGCGTTGGAAGCTCCCCGCACCAGAGCTCCACGATGTTGGAGCAACGGCCCAACGCTCCGGAGCTCCAAACGGCGACCCAGGTAAGTATCGCCCGCTCCGTGGTGACTACAGCGCTGCTCCGCCGCTGTAGCAGCCCTGGTCCGGTTCCCGGTCCCCGGCAGGAAAGGCCGCTCCGATCCAGCTGGTAGGCCGCGAGGTGGGGGGCGAGGACGCGACTCGGAGAAATAGTCGCGTCCCCGCCAGGACCTATTCCTAGCACATGTGGTGCGGTCATTATATACCAATTTTCTGGACTTGGCAAGTCGATATTTAATGCCATTCCAGTGAGGAGGTGGTCACATACTATAGCGATCAGGCATATCAGAGAGAAATTAAGAGTCAACTACATTGATGTTGACTGGAGTTGCATTGAGGCCAGAAAAGATAGGAAAGACAGCTTACCTTCTCTAAAATGACGTGTGTTGGAAGGAACTGCAGGTGTTGGTTTACACCGAAGATAGACACAAAATGCTGGAATAACTCAGCGAGACAGGCAGCATCTCTGGAGAGAAGGAATGGGTGATGTTTCTGGTGGAGACCCTTCTCCAGACGGTATTGGATGGTGATCAAGTACATCTATAACTGGTGATATGTTCCGTCTCCACATTGGGAATGCTCAGGCCAATTGCAGTCATCCAACGATTGCAGCACAGATCAATAGGAACATGAAAGAACTGCAAATGCTGGTTTAAATCGAAGGTAGATATAAAATACTAGAGTAATTCAGCGGGATAGGCCGCATCTCTGGAGAGATGGAATAGGTGGCGTTTCGGGTCAAGACACTTCTTCAGAGAGTAACATTTTGGGTTGACAGGTCACACCAGGCAGTTTAGTTAAGGCCCTGTCCCACTTGCCCGAGTTACTCACGAATTCTCCCAAGTATTTCCCTTGTTTCAAACTCGGAGAATGTCCATAGCGAGTCCGTAGGAGGCTGTAGGAGGCCGTAGATATATCGTAGCGGCTCGTAATGCCAGCCGTAGGTACTCGGGGCATCAGGTAAGTCGGGACGTTTTTTCAGCATGTTGTAAAATGTCCACGAGTAAAGAAAAATAGCCCCGATACCTACGGACGGCTATTACCGTAATTCTCCAAATTTTAATCAAAGGGAAAACTCGGGAGAATTCGTGAGTAACCAAGAAAGTGGGACAGGCCCTTAAACTGGCAACTTGCATCTTCCGAATAGATGTTGTGTCTCTCGCTTTAACTCTTTGCAGATATCTACCGATGCAGATATATGAATCTCCAGCATTGCTACAGTGGTGGAAGTAGCTAGTCTTGGTGAAGTTGATGATGTGAATCTAAAGACATCTCAAGGTCCAAAAGGGAATGACAAGTGTCCTCAGATATTGCACATGGAGCCAGTCGTTAGGGAATGGAATTTCTGGCATGGTACAATTCAACCAGTCACAGCAATACTGCTTCACTGCTTGGCCAGTCAGCATCTCTGGATAAAAGGAATCAGTGACGTTCTGGGTCAAGACCCTTCTTCAAGAAGACCCTGTAGAAGGGTCTCAACCCCAAATGTCACCTATTCCTTTTCTTCAGGGATGCAGTTCCTTGTTACTCCAGTTTTTTGTATCTAACTTTGGTTTAAACCAGCATCTGCAGTTCCTTCCTATGCATTTCACTGCTTGACCAGTTTTGATGTGCAAGTCAAGACAGCTAGTCATGGCCAACTATTCTCAATGATGAGTATGCCATTAGGGTCTCACTTCAGTGCCCACAGGACAATCAGAAATGGGTCTCTTCATTAAGTATGTGTTCTATATTTGCAACTTGGCATATTAGTAATTGAAAATCACCTTCATGGATTCAGAAAACCAGGATTATCATCGGCAAGAGCTCTGGGTGATTGTTTTTCTTGCCTTAACTATGATCACTGAAGTTGTGAATGTAAAATTACCGCTGCTCAGGGGAAGAGGAGCGAATTTGCCGCTGGTTAGGAAATGAACCTGGTGTCAGCACATTTCAGCACCGTCACAGATGATTCTTCACACACAGGCATCACGTTCAATTGAAGATTATTGGCTCCAGAACCTTTATTTCACTATTTCCACATTACTGAATTTCATCAGCTGCGTTCAAGGAAAGGTCGTTTTACCGGAGAGAATGAGTTAAATCGTGCATCTTACAGTCCTGATGAAGAGTCTCGACCTGAAACCTCTGTTGCCCGTTTCCTTCCGCAAATGCCCACCTTACAGAGTTTCACCGGCAGTTCATTTTTCTCTCCAGACTCTCTCCAGGCATCTCTGATCTTCTCTGGATCCATATCGAGCATCTTGCTTGGTTTGACTACACGACCTCATACAAAAATCATTACACCCCTCCTCTGGGGAGAACAGAAGAATCAGAGGGTTACTCAATTGTCACCCTTCTTAACTCTGTGCACTCCTTCCACTCTATTCCTGGCAGAGTAATATGTGATTCAGACCAGTTAAAAATAGGGATGATCCAGAGAGAGAAAGAATTTGAGGGCATTGGATCTGTGAGAAGTGACACAGAGATGAGAAAAACAGGAATAGCATACATTAATATAACGGTGGCTTTGAAATATTCTGTATTCATTTCTATAGCTATTCCTCTCATTTATCACACAGTAAAAACAATCTGACAGAATGACTAGTGCTCTGCTGTAACTCATTCTTTTCCACTATTTCAGAACTCTGGAATCCCTCGCGACTCGTTCATAACTGCCCTCTGCCCGTACCGCTGAGGAGAAAGGAACTGAAGGAATGAAAAAAATGTCTATTGGTTCTAAAATGTTTGCAAAAAAATGTCTATTTGGTTCTAAAATGCTTACAAAAAATGTCTATTGGTTCTAAAATGTTTGCAAAAAAATGTCTATTGGTTCTAAAATGCTTGCAGAAAGTGTCTCTATTGGTTCTAAAATGCTTGCAAAAAGTGTCTCTATTGGTTCTAAAATGCTTGCAGATAGTGTCTCTACTGGTTCTAAAATGCTTGCAGATAATGTCTCTATTGGTTCTAAGGTGTGTGTGCGCGTCGTCTGTCTGTGCGTGCGTATGTATGAGTGGCTGTGTCTGTGTAAGTGTCTGTGGATGAGTGTGTGAGTGTCTGTGTATGAGTGTGTGTATGTGTGAGTGTCTGTATGTGTGTGTGTTTGACTGTGTATGAGTGTCTGTGTGTCTGTATGTGTGTCTGAGTGTGTGTCTGCATGAGTGTCTGAGTATCTGCGTGTGTGTCTGTGTGAATGTGTGTACGTGTTTGTGACTGTGTGTGTGTGTGTCTGGCTGCATGTGTGTGTGTGTGTGTCTGGCTGCATGTGTGTGCGTGTGTGTGTGCGTGTGTCTGGCTGTGTGTGTGTGTGTGTGTGTCTGGCTGCATGTGTGTGTGTGTGTGTGTGTGCACTCTGCTTGAAATGCTGTGAAATTGACTAGGTGTGCTGTGAGTTTTGACTTGCTGCCTGCACTCTGCTTGGTGTGCTGTGAGTTTGGACTTGCGGCCTACACTCCATGATGACTTTTCAGGTAAATTCTCAGATTTTCTTTGTTAAAATTTGACCGCTTAATCTCTATATTAAAATTGTCTTTTTTTTAAATATCAAAAGCACAGTGTTATCAAGAGGCAGTGAGCAGCAGAACACAGCAAGAGACACAACAAAAAAGAACTTAATAAATCTCATCTTTAACATTTATATTGTTGTTATATTTTAAGTCATTCACATTTTAAACTTTAATAAATCCTATTTCCACTTGCCATGCCTGTGTGCTCTTCATCACAATAGTAACCTAATAGGCAGGAATGGTTGGCTGTCGGAGAGCCACTAAGAGTGCATGGGGGGGAGATTGAGGGGGAGATGGACTGAATGCGTGTGGGGGAGGGGAATGGCATGGAGCAGAGTGGGGGGAGAAGGGAAGAGGGGTGACTGAGTGAACTGCCACCACCAGCCATGAGTAAGTGGAATGCCAGCCCACCAGCTGTAAGTGACTAAAGTGCCAGCCCACCACCCATGACTTAGTGAACTGCCAGCCCACCTGCCATGACTCACTGAACTGCAAGTTCAAAAATCCATTCAGTCCACAATGTCCATACTAGCCCTCTGGAAACCAATCCCTTTGACCCACAACACACATACTAGCTCTCCAAAACCCCCCCCCCCAACTGGCCAGCAATATTGGAATTGGTGCAGAGGTGGAATATTGCGTTGGGGGACCAACCCTCCCGTGTGAAGCCGGGACCCAACGGGTCCCACTTAGTCTAGTCTCTTTCTATAATTATAACTTATTTTAGTCATTCTGACTCACAAGCAAGCAGACATTTTTCTGCTCTGACTCATTCTTTCATTAGTTTAGAGATACACCGTGGAAACAGGCCCTTCAGCTCACCAAGTCCGGGCCAACCCGTGATCACCCGTTCACTAGTTCTATCCACACGTTGGGGACAATTTTCAAAAGCTGATTAACCCACAACGTTGCAGGCCTTTGGAATGTGATAGGAAACCAGGACACCCAGAGGAAACCCACGAGGTCACAGGAAGAATGGGTGTCTGTGCGAACACCGTACAGACAGCACCTGAGGTCAGGATTGAACCCGGGTCTCTGGCGCTGTAAGGCAGCAACTCTACTGCTGTGCCATTGTGCGGCCCAGTTTCGAAATTCTGGAACCCTAACATTTTGTCCGCAGTCTGGAATAGAATGAGTTACAGCAGAATTCTAATCATTCTGCCAGGTTGTTTTTGCTGTGTGATAAATGAGAGTAATAGTTATTCCTCATTCCCTTTTGTTACTCTCTAAACCACTCCCTCATTAACTTCCCTCACTTCACCTTCTTCCCTTTCCTGTTCCTGAGACTCATTCCCTCATTCCCCCCCCCCACCCATTGAACTTGCCCATAGATTTTTCTTTCTTTTCGTTCCTTCCTTCCATCCAATCCCTTCCTTGACTTTTGGATCACTACACTCCCCTCTCTTTCTTCTCAGTTCACCTCCATTACCTAATAACCTTTATCAGTCATGTTCCCCCTAACCTCCTCGCCTCAATCCCCCTCCTTCATCCCCTCCATAGCAATCCCTTGGCTTCTGGTCTGATGCTTCCAAGATGGCCCCCAACCCAGGCGACTCTTTGCGTGCTAACCACACAGCGGCAGATATACAAACTCACATTGCAATCGCTCCACACACTAAAATCTATAAATGGATCGATTGTAACCATGTGTTGTCTTCCTGCCGACTGGTCAGCACGCAACAGAAAGCTTTACGCTGTACCTCGGTACACGTGACAATAAACTAAACTGAACTGAACTGAAGAATGACGAAGGATGAATTGCGTTACATTTAAAACACAAAGTACTTAGAAACATAGAAACATAGAAAATAGGTGCAGAAGGAGGCCATTCGGCCCTTCGAGCCAGCACCGCCATTCATTGTGATCATGGCTGATCATCCGCAATCAATAACCCGTGCCTGCCTTCTCCCCATATCCCTTGATTCCACTAGCCCCTAGAGCTCTATCTAACTCTCTCTTAACTCCATCCAGTGACTTGGCCTCCACAGCCCTCTGTGGCAGGGAATTCCATAAATTCACAGCTCTCTGGGTGAAAAAGTTTTTTCTCACCTCAGTCTTAAATGACCTCCCCTTTATTCTAAGACTGTGGCCCCTGGTTCTGGACTCGCCCAACATTGGGAACATTTTTCCTGCATCTAGCTTGTCCAGTCCTTTTCTAATTTTATATGTTTCTATAAGTATTCCCTCATCCTAAACTCCAGTGAATACAAGCCTAATTTTTTCAATCATTCCTCATATGACAGTCCCGCCATCCCAGGGATCAATCTCGTGAACCTACGCTGTGCTATAACACCCGGATAAGCGCTCAACCAAGAAAACCCAGCCCAAAGCCAAGGTTGTATCCAAACTGATTATACTCCAAATACAATAAACAACTACCCACATGTTAACAAGCACATTTTAAATGGTGGTGTAGATGCAGGGAGAGCCCAGATTTACATTCCGTTTTCTTGCTGCGGACAGATTCTGGGACATGACCCTCAGAATTAAGATGGCAAGTGAAAGAAAATAAACTCTGGCCTTAATCACAGCTCTGGATTCTATTTGCTTTGTTCCTATTATTACCTTACAAACACATTCCAGCAATGTATTAATGCTAGCCAAGGCTATTAAGGGATAGTGATGCAATGTAGTCAAGCATGGGTGGTGTGGTGTGGGGAGAGGTTAGGGGATGGAATCAAGTTTAAGTCAGTCAGGCAAGGCAGACAAACATGACAATGAACCAGTCTACATTTCCTTTTTCATTGTCGGCTTTGATCTATCGTTTTCACACCTTACCCTTCCATACCTCTCGACACCCTCTCCCCTGACTCTCAGTTTGAAGAAGGGTCTCGACCCAAAACGTCACCTATTCCTTCTCTCCAGAGATGCTGCTTGAGTTACTCCAGCATTTTCATAAGGTCATAAGGAATAGAAGTATAATAAGGCCATTCGGCCCATCAAGTCTACTCCGCCATTCAATCATGGTTGATCTATCTCTCCCTCCTAACCCCATTCTCCTACCTTCTCCCCCGAACCTCTGACACCTGTACCAATTTTGTGTCTATCTGAGGAACCTCTGCTTATTTTGCTCTAGGAAGCTTGTGGGGGGCTGGGGGCGAGGAAGACACCGGCATTTGTCAGGGTTTTAGGAGAGGGAAGCCGGCAGAACTCGGGGAGAGTGGTGGCGGAGGAAGAGGTGAAGGGAGTGTACGTTCACCAGCCAGAGAACATCGCATCCCATCTCAGCTGTAGTTACTTTAAATCCACCCTCACTAGTAGCATGTAACAGTGTAATTCACACAAAATATAATTTCCTTATCACACTGCCCCCTGGGGGGTTACCAGAGTACTTTACATGTAGCTACAATTAGATTTCTCATTAACTGGTTATTATTACTGGGCTTGTTGGGGAGTGGGGGGGTGGGGGGGGGGGGGGGGGGGATCAGTTTTGGTTGAGGTGGGGTGTATTTAAAATATTTGAAACTGCTGCTCGAGATCTGTTGTTTTCACACCTTACCCTTCCATATCTCGAGACTCCCTCTCCCCTGACTCTCAGTCTGAAGAAGGGTCTCGACCTGAAAGCTTATCCATAATTATGCAGTGACTGAAACAAATGATACACTGAATATTGTCGCCTGCCTTTCATCCACCACACACTATTGCAGCTGAGCTTTCTTTCACTGATAATTACGAACTTAGTTTAGTTTAGTTTATTTTAGTGACACAGCGCGGAAACAGGCCCTTCGGCCCACCGTGTCCGCACTGACCAGCGATCCCCGCACATTAACTCTACCCTACACACACCAGGGACAATTTACACTTATACCAAGCCAATTAACCTACAAACCTGTACGTCTTTGGAGTGTGGGAGGAAACCGAAGATCTCGCAGGTCAAGGGGAGAACGTGCAAACTCCGTGCAGACAGCACCCTTAGTCAAGATCAAACCTGGGTCTGCGGTGCTACAAGCACTGTACGGCAGCAACTCTACCGCTGCGCCACCTTGCCGCCCTTTGCTTTTTCCCCGTGTTGATTGGATTATTGTATTCAGGCAGGCTGGACGGTAACGTCATATTTAATTCCGCTTTTTCGAGCCAAGGTAAAGGACTGAAGCAGCAGAGACACAACTTGCCAGGGTCACTCTCATGCCCTCTTCACTGGACAGGTGAGTGTGAAAGTTATGATTCTTCAGGTCAGAGAGGGAAATTTAAAGGAGATGTGCGGGGCAAGTTCTTCAACACAGAAAGTGGTGGGGGTCTGGAATGCGCTGCCAGGGGTGGTGGAGGAGGTAGATACAGTAGAGGCATGTACCTGCCCTGTGATGTATCTGGGGCGTATTAAAGAAAAAATAGAAGATACATATTTGATGAAACCTTTGCTTGCAGCAAGTAAGAAGGCCATTACCAGGCAGTGGCTTAATGAAAAAAGTCCAAAACAGGAACAGTGGTTAGAAATTGTGCGAGACATCTTTAATATGGAGGAATTGACATATTCCTTGAGAGTCAAGGATAATTCATTCGAGAAGATCTGGGAAAAATGGACCGTTTATTTGAGCCATGACACCAATTAGATAAATGCCGAGCTAGATATGGGAAGATTGTGTTATATAGAACTAGATGGTATGTTTGTATAAATATTGAATTATCTCCAGATAACTAATCAATGTATTGTTTTTTCTTTATTTAATTTGGTAAGTGAACCACACGGTCTTATTCCAATTTTTTTATTTATTTACTTTTTTTCCCCCCGATCTACTTATTTTATTTCATTTTGATTGCTGTTTTTCTTATTTTGTTTTATTGATGGTGATGGTGTTGCACTGTTTTGTATTTATCTCTTAAAAATCAATAAACATTTCAGTGAAAAAAAAAAAGATACAGTAGTGGCATTTCAGGGGTTTTTAGATAGGCACATGGATAGGATTGGAATGGATGGATACAAACCAAGCTGAGGTAGAGGAGATTAGTTTAAATTGGCATCATGTTCAGCATGGTCAATGTAGGTCGAAGGGCCTGTCTGGTGCAGGTCTACACTACATTCTGTAAGTAATCTTCATGCTGCTCCATTTGTCAGAATGAAGACATTTGGTGCCTAACCTGATTGCCCTCGGGATAAGGAGAGAGAATAGAAGGGACAATTTAGTTTCTTGTCACGTGTACCGAGGTACAGTGAAAAGCTTTTTGTTGCATCATCTGTCATTTTCACACCTTTTATCCTTCAGAAAGTGGATCACATCATTCCAGTTTTGAGGTCTTTACACTGGCTTCCAGTCAGTCAAAGAATTGGTTTCAAAATATTACTGAATGGTCTCGGGCCAAAAGATATTTCTGATCTTCAGCTACATTATGAACCATCCAGTCCTCGGAGGTCGTCTGGGACAGGTCTGCTTTCTGTCCCCAGATTCAGAACTAAACTTGGAGAAGCAGCGTTTAGTTTTTATGCATCACATATAAACCATATAACAATTACAGCACGGAAACAGGCCATCTCGGCCCTACATGTCCGTGCCGAACAACTTTTTTCCCTTAGTCCCACCTGCCTGCACTCATACCATAACCCTCCATTCCCTTCTCATCCATATGCATATCCAATTTATTTTTAAATGATACCAACGAACCTGCCTCCACCACTTCCACCGGAAGCTCATTCCATGCCGCTACCACTCTCTGAGTAAAGAAGTTCCCCCTCATGTTACCCCTAAACTTCTGTCCCTTGATTCTGAAGTCATGTCAGAAGTATATGTAACAAACTTCCAGAAAAATGATTCTCAGTTCTTTTAATTTGGGGCTCAAGACTTTTCTGTCTGACGCCACTTTTGATTTTAATTAAAGTAAATAATTATTTATTTCTTACACTGCACTGTAACTTTTATTCTTGTATTTTATACTTGTCTTATTCTATTTTAGCTTATTTTTATTTTCTATTCATTTTAATTACTGTTTTTAATTGCTTTTGATTGCTTTTAATGCTCTGTATAAAGCACTTTGAATTGCCTTATTGCTGAAATGTGCTATATAAATAAACTTGCTAGCTTATCCTTCCACATCTCTAGTCTCCCTCTCCCCTGAAGAAGGGCCTCGACCCAAATCATCACCCATTCCTTCTCTCCAGAACGTACAAACTCCGTACAGACAGCACCTGTGGTCAGGATCGAACCTGGGCCTCTGGCGTTGTAAGGCAGCAACTCTACCGCTGCGCTACCGTGCCGCCCGTGATGTCAGATCTCCGACCTGGTCAGCAGAGTAGGTTGACAAAAAAAGCTGGAGTAACTCAGCGGGACAGGCAGCATCTCTAGAGGGAAGGAATGGGTGACATTTCGGGTCGAGACCCTTCACCAGACTGTCAGGGTGGTGGTGTCGGTGGTAAGCGAAGGTGGGCCGGGCTGCCGACCGACGGGGCCACGGGCGAGGCGCTGCTGCTGCACTCTATGGGATGCATTATGTCGGGACGGGTGAGGCAGGGCCGGACGCGGGGCTCCGACGGGACAGTCCCCTCGACCCGAGTAGTAGCAGTCAAATACGGGACAAGGGCGGTCCCGTATGGGACAAATCAAATTAGCCCAAAATATGGGATGTCCTGGCTAATAGGGGACAGTTGGTAACCCTGCAAGGGTCTCGACCAGAAACATCACCTCTTCCTTCTCTCCAGAGATGCTGTCTGACCCGCTGAGTTACTCCAGCTTTTTGTGTCTCCCATGTGGAGATTCAATAACATGCATCCGGCCTAAGGTTATTTACAATATCAGGCAATAAAATTAGCTTTAGGTCCAAGACCCTTTTTAATGGGCAGAAAACAAGACAAATCATAAACATTGGTTTCTGTTGGCGACAGTAATGAAACTCATCCAGAGAACATTTTCATTCTGTAATTAATCGGTTTAATTGTCATTAATTGTGAGCTCCACTTTCTTATTGTTATAATGAATGTTATAAAACGGAATCAAACTGAATCAAGAACGTCAGTGCCTCTCAGTTTCTAGCAGAGTGTATTTTAACTTCACTTATTGTTTGGGGGGGTGCCTGGGCTTTGCTGAATTTACAATGCTCAGGAAGTGTAGGAAGGAACTGCAGATGCTGGTTTACACTGAAGATAGACAATAAATGCTTGAGTAATTCAGTGGGCCAAGGCACATCTCTGGAGAGAATAAATTGGGTGACTTTTCGGGTCGAGACCCTTCTTCAGACGAATTGTGTGACAAGTTTGGAAACACCTTATGGGCATCACAGTGGCGCAGTGGAAGCATTGATGCCTTACACGTCTGTGGTGCCGGAGACACGGGTTCGATCCCGACTATGAGTGCTGTCTGTACGGGGTTTGTATAATCTCCCTGTGACCACGTGGGTTTTCTCCGAGATCTTTGGTTTCCTCCCACACTTCAAAGACGTACAGGATTGTAGGTTAATTAGCTTGGTATAAAGGTAAATTGTCCCTAGTGTGTGTAGGATAGTGTTAACGTGCGGGGATTGCTGGCCGGCGCAGACTGGGTGGGCCGAAGGACCTGTTTCCACACTGTATCTCTAAATTAAACTAAACCAAACATTTTACAAACCTTATATCCCCATATAATAGCACAACATTTATCGTTCCTATCGCTTATATCACAATCGTGTGACAGTATGCTTTGATTAACACATTTTCAAGGTCACCTTTTTGCAACACGGTTAAGCCACACCTTGTAACCCACACATATTTATGTGCCACGTTTATTATGCATGGGGTTTTTTCTCAGCACCTGCACTTTCTTCAGTATTTGGGTTTGTTTTTCAGCATTCGTGTATATTTCCAAGAGTTTGGGGAAGGATGTGATTATATTGGAGAAATGACCTCCTTCTGTGCTCTGATCCATCTCTGATGTTACTCGATGTTAATGAGCTTTACTGCCACCTGCTGGCCATTCATTTAATACCGGAGCCTCGGCACATGGGAATCGCACACAGGCTCAATTCCCTAGATGAGTCAAATCGTGATATTAATTGTTATGATCAAGTACTGCAGAAAAATCCAAGGCATCAATGACTACTTTATCCACTTAGTTATTTGGTTTCATCTCGTCAATTGCATCCGCGATGCCTACTTTAATAATAATAAAGAATTTTACAAATAAACTGTTAATCGAATAATTAAAAATAATCAAATTAAATTGTCAATTAAAATGAATGATTGTGCAGAATTGCCATGGTTCTGTACTGTCATTAGTTTGAACTTTGACGAGAGACCCATCCCTGTCAATGTTACAAGGCAACCAAAAACATACATGGAATTCGAGCTCTAACTTGGTCCTGAACAGAGGTAATTCCCACAGGATGGATGATCACGTTCAGATTCATTAGCGAGGCAGAGGAGGAGACATGTGGGGCGCTGACGGTAAGACAAGCGTTTAATGAACACTACCTTCAGTAGATCAGAAAGAGACAAATGGAGATTTCATATTCAAAATGGTGACAAATCCATATCTGACAACTGTGGACATAATAATTACAGCTAGATGGCAAGACTACACAGAATCAGCCTGCCAGGGCTGCTTGATGGTGCAGTGGTAGAGTTGCTACCTTACAGCACCAGAGACCCAGGTTCGATCCTGACTACGGGTGGAGTCTGTATGGAGTTTGTACATTTTCCCTGAGACCAACATGGATTTTCTTCGAGATCTTCGGTTTCCTCCCACACTCCAAAGCCGTACAGGTTTATAGGTCAATTGGCTTGGTATAGGTGTAAATTGTCCCTGGTGTATGTAGGGTAGTGTTAATGTGCGGGGATCGCTGGTCGACGCGGACTTGGTGGGCCGAAGGGCCTGTTTCCATGCTGTATCTCTAAACTAAACCAAGCAGTCAAGGGCAGGTTAATGTGGACGAAGATGGTGACATGGAGGAGGTCTGGACTTGATTGTGAGATCTAGAGGAACATTCATCTTGCCTTCAACGTTAACATGTGGGACTTCTCACTTTCCAGCCTGATCCTTGAATAAACTAGTGAAATCCCTTTATCTTGATCAGCATGAGTTAAGATTGCAACCAAAACACAATGGCACCATCACACCACAATGCAGCACCCAGGTTTTGCAACACAAAAGACATGCACAAGAATTGAGGAATCCAGATGGTTTGAGGACAAGTATGCATTCGAGGCAGTTTTTAACTGTCAGTTGCGATTGCAGCTAATGGCACATTCTGCGAGGATGATCTTGGGGAAGGGCAGATATCTCACATACTCCTCCTTGCCCAGGTTCAGGCGCAAAAATTTCTCTCTGAATAAAGTCGATCGATTTTTATTCTTCCTACCATTCCTCTCTCTTCCAATGCATTGTGTCCATCTTCGGATCGTTTAAAGGCCAGCACGAAGAAACGTGAAATCGACATCAACAATTGGGAAACCAATGCCAAGGACAGGAAACTCTGGCGAACCATCATCCAAGAAGGAACAGCGACCTTCGAAGTCAAGAGATGCGCAGAATTAGAAGAAAAGAGATGAAAACGGAACGAGAGGCAGCAATGACCAAAGCCCTAAGTGTTAAAGAGGGAACTGCAGATGCTGGAGAATCGAAGGTTACACAGAAAAGCTGGAGAAACTCAGCGGGTGCAGCAGCATCTATGGAGCGAAGGAAATAGGCAACGTTTCGGGCCGAAACCCTTCTTCAGACTGAAGAAGGGTTTCGGCCCGAAACGTTGCCTATTTCCTTCGCTCCATAGATGCTGCTGCACCCGCTGAGTTTCTCCAGCTTTTCTGTGTAACCAATGACCAAAGCCCGATCTGCTACCTAGAATTACCTGACCTGAATGCAGAAGAACTTTCAAAGCCTGAAAAATCGCCTAAGTGGGACAGGCCCCTGAGGCGTTAAAACGAGATAAGAAAGAGGACGAAGATGAAGGAAAATGTAGAATAGATCATTGTTAGCTAGGGGAGCTGGAGAACACCCCGGAGCTGGAGAACGCCACCCGACCCGCTGGGCTGGAGAACGCCAGGTAAGCCCCGGGGCTGGAGACCATCAGCAGAGCCGCGGGGCTGAAGACCGCCTGCGGAGTAACGCAGACGTGGAGCAATGGAGCGGCAGAACACCAGCGCGCACCAAGCAGCTCGGCCCACCAGAAGCACCAACAGACGGCGACACGTACGAAAACACCGCCAGGGACGCAGAGATGGGTTAAAGGCCAGGTTAGAGCTAGCCCCACACAGGGCAGGTTAGATCTAGTCCCACACAGGCCAGCTTAGATCTAGCCCCACACAGGCCAGGTTAGATCTAGCCTCACACAGGCCAGGTTAGAGCTAGCTCCACACAGGCCAGGTTAGAGCTAGCCCCACACAGGCCAGGTTAGAGCTAGCCCCACACAGGCCAGGTTAGAGTTAGCCCCACACAGGTTAGAGCTAGCCCCACACAGGGCAGGTTAGATCTAGTCCCACACAGGCCAGGTTAGAGCTAGCCCCACACAGGGCAGGTTAGATCTAGTCCCACACAGGCCAGCTTAGATCTAGCCCCACACAGGCCAGGTTAGATCTAGCCCCACACAGGCCAGGTTAGAGCTAGCTCCACACAGGCCAGGTTAGAGCTAGCCCCACACAGGCCAGGTTAGAGTTAGCCCCACACAGGTTAGAGTTAGCCCCACACAGGTTAGAGTTAGCTCCACACAGGCCAGGTTAGAGCTAGCCCCACACAGGCCAGGTTAGAGCTAGCCCCACACAGGCCAGGTTAGAGCTAGCCCCACACAGGCCAGGTTAGAGTTAGCTCCACACAGGTTAGAGCTAGCCCCACACAGGCCAGGTTAGAGTTAGACCCACTGTTGACATATATGAAAATATGCTCTCAATTGTAAAGAAGTTAATCTTAATGTTGTATTGTTACTCAGACAATATTGGTGCAAGTGGTGAATGACTGACAATGATAGCAGCCAATAGTAACTGACAATGATAACAGCCAATGAGAGGTACTGTAATTGATGTGTGAGCAAGTGTGTAAATAAAGTTTTTCTTCCAGTTTGAACAAGATGGATGCCCCACTGTGTTTTTTACTGCTCTGAATTATCTTTGGTCTAGCACTGGGTAGGCTGCAAGAATCGCTGCACAATGCACCTCTGCCAACACCCACACAGGCCAGGTTAGAGTTAGCTCCACACAGGCCAGGTTAGAGCTAGCCCCACACAGGCCAGGTTAGAGTTAGCCCCACACAGGTTAGAGCTAGCCCCACACAGGTTAGAGTTAGCCCCACACAGGTTAGAGTTAGCCCCACACAGGTTAGAGTTAGCCCCACACAGGCCAGGTTAGAGTTAGCCCCACACAGGCCAGGTTAGAGTTAGCCCCACACAGGCCAGGTTAGAGTTAGCCCCACACAGGCCAGGTTAGAGCTAGCCCCACACAGGTTAGAGTTAGCCCCACACAGGCCAGGTTAGAGCTAGCCCCACACAGGTTAGGTTAGAGTTAGCTCCACACAGGTTAGATCTAGCCCCACACAGGTTAGATCTAGCCCCACACAGGCCAGGTTAGATCTAGCCCCACACAGGCCAGGTTAGAGCTAGCCCCACACAGGCCAGGTTAGAGTTAGCCCCCACACAGGCCAGGTTAGAGTTAGCCCCACACAGGCTAGAGCTAGCCCCACACAGGCCAGGTTAGAGCTAGCTAGCCCCACACAGGCCAGGTTAGAGTTAGCCCCACACAGGCCAGGTTAGAGCTAGCCCCACACAGGCCAGGTTAGAGCTAGCCCCACACAGGCCAGGTTAGATCTAGCCCCACACAGGTTAGATCTAGCCCCACACAGGCCAGGTTAGAGCTAGCCCCACACAGGCCAGGTTAGAGCTAGCCCCACACAGGCTAGTGATTCCTAGCCTTTTCCTCGCCAACGTGCGCTCACTGGCAAACAAAATGGACGAACTCCGGCTAAGGATCACCTCCCACAACTGGATCAAGGACTGCAACATCCTGATCTTCACGGAAACTTGGCTCAACATCAACATTCCTGATAGCGCCATCCAGCTAATGGGGCGTCATTTACTCCGAGCGGACAGGACAACAGACTCCGGTAAGACCAGAGGTGGGGGTCTGTGCATTTATGTATATAAAGCATGGTGCACGGACTCCACCATCATCGAGAGTCACTGCTCAGCTAATCTTGAATTCCTCTTGGTTAGATGCAGACCGTTCTATCTGCCCAGAGAGTTTTCCTCCACTGTTGTGACTGCAGCCTATATCCCTCCTGATGCTAATGCCAAGCTTGCACTGAAAGAGCTGCATACTGCCATTAGCAAACAACAGACACACAACCCCGAGGCATCCTTCATTGTTGCGGGTGACTTCAATCACTCCAACCTGAAGACTGTACTCCCCAAATTCCACCAACATCTATCCTTCCCCACTAGAGTAGACAAGACACTGGACAAAGTCTACACCAACATGGCTGAAGCTTACAAAGCTGTCCCCCTCCCCCACCTTGGTCAGTCTGATCACCTCTCATTGTTCCTGCTCCCAAAGTACTCCCCACTCATCAGATGGGTTAAAGCCACTGTGAGGACAGTTAAAGTCTGGTCAGAGGAAGCGGACTCCACACTTCAGCAGTGTTTTGGAAACACTGACTGGAAGGCGTTTGCAGCCCAGGCCACCCTTGACTCCCACACGGACATTGATTCCTACACATCCTCTGTTCTGGACTTTATAAACTCCACCATCAATAGTGTCACCTCCCTCAAACGGGTAACCATATTCCCGAATCAGAAGCCATGGATGAACAGCGAGGTCAGGCTACTGCTGAAAGCACGGGACACCGCTTTCAGGTCAGGCGATGCTCGAGCCTACAGTTCATCCAGGGCTAACCTGAAGAGGGGCATCAGGAAGGCCAAGCACTGCCATAAGCTCAGGATTGAGGAGCACTTCAACAACAACTCCGACCCCCGACGCATGTGGCAAGGCATCCAGGCCATCACGGACTATAGACCCTCCAACATCACCCCCACATCCAGCGACACCTCCTTCCTTGAGGAGCTGAATCACTTCTATGGCCGCTTCGACAGGGACAATCTAGAGACAGCCATCAAGGCTGTGCTACCTGCCGATCACCAACCCCTCACACTCACCCCCTACGACGTATACGTGGCACTGGGTAGGACTAATGCACGTAAAGCTGCTGGCCCTGACGGCATCCCCGGGCGCGTGCTCAGGGCCTGTGCTGCGCAGCTGACAGACGTCTGGACTGACATCTTCAACCTGTCACTTGCCCAAGCAGTTGTCCCCACGTGCCTTAAAACCACCTCCATCGTGCCAGTGCCAAAACACTCCACTGCGGCAAGCCTCAACGACTTCCGCCCAGTTGCACTTACCCCCATCATCACCAAGTGCTTCGAGAGGCTGGTCCTGGCACACCTCAAAAGCTGCCTAGCCCCCACACTGGATCCCTATCAGTTTGCCTACCGCAAGAACAGGAGTACGGAGGATGCCATCTCAACGGCACTTCACTCCGCCCTCTCCCACCTCGACAACAGAGACACTTACGTAAGAATGCTGTTCATCGATTACAGCTGAGCATTCAACACCATTATACCATCAAAACTGATCACCAAACTCGGTAACCTGGGCATCGACCCCTCCCTCTGCAACTGGATACTGGACTTTCTAACCAACAGACCCCAGTCTGTGAGGTTAGACAAGCACACCTCTTCAACCCTCACCCTGAACACCGGCGTTCCACAGGGCTGTGTGCTGAGTCCCCTCCTCTACTCCCTCTTCACCTATGACTGCACACCTGTACATGGTACTAACACCATCGTCAAGTATGCAGATGATACAACGGTGATTGGCCTCATCAGCAACAACGATGAGCTGGCCTACAGGGAAGAGGTCCAGCTCCTAGCAGCATGGTGCGCTGACAACAACCTGGCCCTTAACTCCAAGAAGACCAAGGAGCTCATTGTAGACTTCAGGAAGTCTAGGGGCGGCACGCACACCCCCATCCACATTAACGGGATGGAGGTGGAACGTGTTTCTAGCTTCAGGTTCCTGGGAGTCAACATCTCCGATGACCTCTCTTGGACCCACAATATCTCTACTCTGATCAAGAAGGCTCATCAGCGTCTCTTCTTCCTGAGGAGACTGAAGAAGGTCCATCTGTCTCCTCAGATCCTGGTGAACTTCTACCGCTGCACCATCGAGAGCATCCTTACCAACTGCATCACAGTATGGTACGGCAACTGCTCTGTCTCCGACCGGAAGGCATTGCAGAGGGTGGTGAAAATTGCCCAACGCATCACCGGTTCCTCGCTCCCCTCCATTGAGTCTGTCCAAAGCAAGCGCTGTCTGCGGAGGGCGCTCAGCATCGCCAAGGACTGCTCTCACCCCAACCATGGACTGTTTACCCTCCTACCATCCGGGAGGCGCTACAGGTCTCTCCATTGCCGAACCAGCAGGTCTAGGAACAGCTTCTTCCCGGCGGCTGTCACTCTACTCAACAACGTACCTCGGTGACTGCCAATCACCCCCCCCCCCCGGACACATATTATTATTTATTCAAATCATTTGCTATGTCGCTCTTCCAGGGAGATGCTAAATGCATTTTGTTGTCTCTGTACTATACACTGACAATGACAATTAAAATTGAATCTGAATCTGAATCTGAAGGTAACAACAAGGTATACAAATATTTCTATATCTCAGTCGTCTCCCCTGAATCAGTCTGAAGAAGGGTCTCGACCCAAAACATCACCCGTTCCTTCTCCCCAGATATGCTACCTGACCTGCTGAATTACTCCGGCATTTTGTGTCTGTCTTCGGTGTAAACCTGCATTTGCAGTTTCCTTCTACAGTAGGATATAGATCAGTTACGGACATCGGTGAGGAAATGGTAGACGGATTTTATGCACTTTGGGAGGTTAAACGAAGGAGAAAATAAACAGTGACAGTAATACAGTCTGTTAACGGAATTGATGTGCTGAGGGATGTTGGGATATAAGTCCATAGCTCCCTGAAACTGACAAGTGGTAATGAAGGATATGGTACGAGTCAGGAAGTCATGTTCCAGCGTTATTGGACTTTGGTTCTGCTGCATTTGGAGTGTTGTGTGCAGCATAGGAGCACCGCAAGGCTGCGTACTCTCTCCTCTCCTTCACTTTCTCTACACCAACGACTGCACCTCCACAGACTCCTCTGTCAAGCTTCCCATGTTTGCGGACAACACAACCCCGATTGGACTGATCCAGGATGGGGAGGAATCTGCCTACAGGCAGGAAGTGACACAGCTGGCGTCCTGGTGCCATCGCAACAACCTGGAGCTCAATGCTCTTAAGACAGTGGAATTGATTGTAGACGTTAGGAGACCTACCCCTCCCCTCTCCCCACTCACCAGCAACAACACTACAGTCACATCTGTGGAGTATTTTAAGTTCCTTGGTAACATCATCTCCAGGGACCTTAAGTGGGTGGCTACCATCGACTCCACAGTCAAAAAGGCTCAACAGAGGATGTACTTCCTGCGGCAGCTGAGGAAGCACAATCTGCCACAGGCAATGATGGTCCAATTCTACACGGCCATCGTAGAGTCTGTCCTCACCTTCTCCATCATGGTCTGGTTTGGCTCAGCCACCAAGCACGACACCTGGAGGCTGCAGCGAATCGGCCGATCAGCTGAGAAGGTTATTGGCTGCAACCTTCCCCCCCCCATTGATGAACTGTACACTGCAAGGGCCAGGAAGCGAGCGGGCAAGATCATCTCTGACCCCTCTCACCCTGGCCACAAACTCTTTGAATCACTTCCCTCTGGAAGGCGACTGCGGATTGTCAAAGCTGCCACAGCCAGACATAAAAACAGCTTTAATCCAGGAGCGGTAGCTCTACTGAATAACCAAAAGTCTGTAGCCTCCGTTTGCTCTAGTATTTTATTTCATTCTTCACATGTTTAAATTATAATGTTTTATTTGTACTTGTCTACTGTATATCATGTTGTTACTTGCAAGCAAAACACCAGGGCAAATTCCTTGTATGTATACATTCTTGGCTTATAAAATGTATTCAATTCAATTCAATTCAGGTCTGTTCACCCCATCACAGGAAGGGTGTGGAGGCTTTGAATGCGCAGAAGAGGTTGACCTGGATACGGCTGGGATTAGAGGGTAATAGCTGTACGGAGA
Source organism: Leucoraja erinaceus (assembly GCF_028641065.1). NCBI lineage: Eukaryota > Metazoa > Chordata > Chondrichthyes > Rajiformes > Rajidae > Leucoraja > Leucoraja erinaceus. Next base: position 74,489,357 of record NC_073384.1, on the reverse strand, counting down.
GGTTAGAGAAACTTGGATTCTTTTCGCTGGAGCATCGGAAATTGAGAAGAGAGGTGATAGGAGTATATACATTTATGAGAGGCATGGATTGTATAAATTGTCACAATCCTCTTTCTTGAGTGGAAATATCAATGGTCAGAGGTGGAAAAACTAAAGGAGATGTGGGGGGCAGGTTTATTATGCAGAGAGTGGTGAGTGACTGGAACGTGCTGCCAGGGGTGGTGGTGGAGGCAGACAGGACAGTTGCATTTAAGAGGATTTCAGATCGGCACTTGGATATGCAGGGAATCATGGCATATGGATCATGTGCTAGCAGAGGAGAATGGTTTAACTTGGCATCATGTTTGGCTCGGGCATTGTGGGCAAAGGGCCTGTTCCTGTGCTGCATCTCAGTGTTGGGTACACTGATGGGACTGAAGGCTGATAAATCCCCAGGACCTAATGGTCGGCATCCCAGCGTACTTAAGCAAGTGGCTCTAAAAATTGTGTATGCATTGGTGATCATTTTCCAATGTTCTATAGATTCAGGATCAGTTCCTGTGGATTGGAGGGTAGCTAATGTTATCCCACCTTTTAAGAAAGGTGGGAGAGAGAAAACAGGGAGTTATAGACATCACTGGTGGGGAAGATGCTGGAGTCAATCATAAAAGATGAAATAACGGCACATTAGGATAGCAGTAACAGGATCGGTCCGAGTCTGCATGGATTTACGAAGGGGGAATCATGCTTGACTAATCTTCTGGAATTTTTTGAGGATGTAACTGGGAAAATGGACAAGGGAGAGCCAGTGGATATCTGGACTTTCGGAAAGCATTTGATAAGGTCTCACATAGGAGATTAGTGGGCAAAATTAGGGCACATGGTATTGGGGGTAGAGTGCTGACATGGATAGAGAAGTGGTTGGCAGACAGGGAACAAAGAGTAGGGATTAATGTGCCCCTTTCAGAATGGCAGGCAGTAACTAGTGGGGTGCCGCAAGGCCCGGTGCTGGGACCGCAGCTATTTACAATATATATTAATGATTTAGAAGAAGGGATTACAAGTAACATTAGCAAATTTGCAGATGACATAAAGCTGGGTGGCAGTGTGAACTGTGAGGAGGATGCTATGAGAATAAAGGGTGACTTGGACAGGTTGGGTGAGTGGGCAGATGCATGGCTGATGCAGTTTAATGTGGATAAATGTGAGGTTATCCACTTTGGTAGCAAAAACAACAAGGAAGATTATTATCTAAATGGTGTCAAGTTGGGAAAAGGGGAAGTACAACGGGATCTGGGGGTCCTTGTTTATCAGTCTATGAAAGAAAGCATACAGGTTCAGCAGGCAGTGAAGAAAGTGAATGGCATGTCAGCCTTCATAACAAGAGAAGTTGAGTATAGGAGCAAAGAGGTCCTCCTGCAGTTGTACAGGGCCCTAGTGAGACCACACATGGAGTATTGTGTGCAGTTTTTGTCTCCAAACTTGAGGAAGGGCATTCTTGCTATTGAGGAAGCGCAGGATAGGTTCACAAGGTTAATTCCCGGGATGGCGGGACTGTCATATGCTGAGGGAATGGAGCAGCGGCTTGTATACTCTGGACCTTAGAAGGATGAGAGGGGATCTTATTGAAACATATAAGATTACTAAGAGTTTGGACACGCTAGAGGCAGAAAACATGTTCCCGATGTTGGGGGAGTCAAGAACCAGGGGCCACAGTTTAAGAATAAGGGGCAAGCCATTTAGAACGAGATGAGGAAACACTTTTTCACACAGAGAGTTGTGAGTCTGTGGAATTCTCAGCCTCAGAAGGTGGTGGAAACTGGTTCTCTGGATACGTTCAAGAGAAAGCTAGATAGGGCTCTTGAAGATAGCGGAGTCAGGGGATATGGGGAGAAGGCAGGAACGGGCTACTGATTGTGGATGATCAGCCATGATCACGTTGAATGGCATTGTTGGCTTGAAGGGCCGAATGGCCTACGCCTGCACCTATTGTCTATTGTCTATTCTATGGTCTATGGGCTATGGAGAGCACTGATGTAGCATCAATGACCAAATCTAAAAGTAATTAATAATCTTTAAAATAGTTGCTATTGAACATATGTCCGATTAAGAATAAATAATAGCCACAGTGCTTTGTTCCAACATGGAATTGGCATCAAGTCAGCATGACATGCAGAATAGCATCATCATCTATCCATTCACATATTACTGGTTAGTCTCAGTATTTCTGGTCAGGAAGCTCTCTTGGAAAATATAGTCATTATAATTCTTGATTTCTAATACCAAGAATTTCATACAGTTAACCTGATTTAGCAATGTGAAGGAATAGAGATGAGAGCTAAATGAGGGGAAAACGGCTTTAAAATAGAGCAAACACATTTAAGAAACCTGAAAAGAAATGAGGTTGTCTTTTTTTATTTTGCTTCCTAATGCCACTGTCCCACTTAGGAAAGCTGAACGGAAACCTCTGGAGACTTTGCGCCCCACCCAAGGTTTCCATGCGGTTCCCGGAGGTTGCAGGTGGTTGCCGGAGGTTGCAGGTAGTGGAATCAGGTAGGGAGACTGACAAAAACCTCCGGGAAACGCACGGAAACCTTGGGTGGGGCGCAAAGTCTCCAGAGGTTTCCGTTCAGGTTTCCTAAGTGGGACAGGGGCATTATTCTCTTGCTGCCTTTGTGCTTACCCAGGAGCTTCAGGAAAATCATCTCGCACAAAAGGGCCAATAATAACCTCACATTCAAACAAAAACTGCCGGAGGAACTCGCATATGTGGAGGCAAAGGAATGGTCAAGATTTAACATCAAGCAGGGGCGGAAATCCCGGGGGGAACGGGACACACGTTCCCCTCCTGCTTTGAGTGGTGGGGGACAATCTCCCCCCCCCATGTTTAGTCATCCGGACTTTATCAGCCACTTTCTAATTCGTGGGGCCTTTTAGCTCCCGGCTTAAACTCAATCTGCTGCATCAAGGTGATCGAGACTCCCGATGTTGAAGCTCCCGCCGACCAAAAAAAGACCCTGTGAAAGGGCCAATTCAAGCCCACGACCGAAGCCGTGCGTGTATGCGCATGAGCGCATATGCGCGTGTGTATGAGCATACATGCGCGTGGCCCCCAAGACATTGTGTGTTCCCCACATATTTTGACTGATTTCTGTGCCTGGCATCGAGATCCTTTACCCAGACTGTAATTGAAGAGGAGAAGTTGCCAGTATAAAGAGATGAGGGGGAGGGGGTGAGACGGGGGGGGGGGGGGGGGGGGGGGGGTAGGCTGTAGGTGATAGGCTGGTAGATGGGGCTAGGTGAGGTGGGCAGGTGGAGCAAGGTAGGGAAGGGAAGGGGTAGGCTTCAGACAGAGGCTGGTGGATAACAGATAGAAGGAGAAAAGAAGAAAAACCTTCTCATTCCTCCTGCATTTTCATTCGCACAGAAATAGTGTTATCAATGCATCCTGTCCCTATACCTCCTCCCTCGACTCTGTCCAGGGACCACGACAGTCCTTTCAGGTTAGGTAGAGGTTCACTTGCACCTCCTCCAACCTCATCTACTGTATCCGTTGTTCATGATGTGGACTCTTATACATCGGTGAGACCAAACACAGACTGGGCGATCGTTTCGTGCAACACCTTCGCTCCGCCCGCCTGAACCAACCTGATCTCCCGGTTGCCAAACATCTTCCCATCCCCACACTGACCTTTCTCCTCCATTGTCAGAGTGAGGCCAAACGCAAATTAGAGGAACAGCATCTCATATTTTGGTTGGGCAGCTTACAGCCCACTGGTATGAGTATTGATTTTTCTAACTTCAAGTCACCATTGTATCCCCCCTCTCGCCATTCCAACCCCACCCAAGTTGTGCCAGCTTCAAAGTCGTCTTGTTGAGTCACATTGCCGTTACTTGTGTTCATCTAGAGCACAGCTATGGCCCTTCCCTTTATCATCTTTACCTTTTTCATATCGTAAATGAATTTGTTCTATATCTCTCTACATCACCATCTATATCTCTCTCATTTCCCTTTCCCCTGACTCTCAGTCTGGAGAAGCGACTCGACCCAAAACATCACCTATTCCTTTTCTCCAGAGATGCTGTCTGTCCCGCTGAGTTACTGCAGCATTTTGTGTCTATCTTCAGTTCAAACCAGCATCTGCAGTTCCTTCCTGCACGCATCCTCAATATCATACGCTTCTGCAAACCCCTGCTTGTAAGGCTGGTGGAAATAGACTGAATCACAACTTTCAAAAAGTTCTATAACTTTCAAAACTTCTATACATTTTGGTGTGGAATAGGAATGAGGTTGTTTGGCTCATCGAGTTCATGAATCCTCTCAAAATCATTCCATCAGTCTCACTGCCTCTCGTATATCCCAATAAACGATTCTTTCTCATATGCCCTTCAATCCCACCTCCTTCCTGCCACCAATTACATGACAGTAGCTATTGAACCTGCCAGCATATCCATGGGGATATGAGAGGAAACCAAGTGAACCAGGCTGTACAGGAGTCAAGTCTGACCCACTGTAACTTTACTGAGTCTTTAATAAAGGCACATGTCACACACGTCCCAGTACTGACTGCATCTAGTCTTCAGGCGTACTGGAACAAAGGGAGGAGCAAGGGGAAGATATCACAGTTATACTGGGCGTGGTTAGTGGTATTGAGGTAGCTACATTATAGGTTGCATGCATAAACCATCTACATCCTTTCCCTTAGAAATCTAAAATTGAAGTTATAACAGTGGCAGTGTGATTATACAACGCGTGCAAATTTAAACAAAGTCACCGTAGCGGACAGGAGGTTTGACACCGTAGCGGACAGGAGGTTCGACCCGAGCGTGTGCGTACAGCACCATCACCCTCCCCACCAGATAGAAGAGGAGGCGGAGCAGTAGCAGCCGGGAAGTAGAAAGTCGGCAGAGACCCAACCGGGAATGCGGGAGGTGGCCCAACCGGCACAGGTGATCCAGGAGGAGGAGACGGGGGAGAAGGAGTAGAGGGAAAACGAGCAGGGGAGGAGATCATCTGGCCGAAACCAGGAAGCGCAGAGGGAGGAGAAAGCGGCAAGTGAACTGACCGGGGCATGCAGGGAGCTGTGGGGTAATTAGTAATGACAGGCTCGAAACGCAATGGAGGAGCGTAGTGATCTGCAGGAGGAGGTAGAGGCTCGTTAACGGCCAACAGGTGCTGGCGGCTCCGACGGTAGATAGTTCCATCAAAGTTCACCAGGTAAGATCTCGGGGAATCGTCCACACCAACAACGGTTGCGAGTCGGGAGAATCCGGTGGCTGTCTGCATGCGGATGACCTGGCCAGGCAGTAGTGGCAAGAGCGGGCGGCCGGACTTGTCGTGAGAGCGGCGCTGTACCTCATAATTGTGAGCAATCCGTTGCTGGACAGCGGCAGGCTGGAGGACCTTGGGCACCAGGGATTGTTGGGCGATCGGCATCGGTGGGCGAAGCACGCGGGACATCAGATGCTGGGCAGGGGATCACATGATAGGGTCCCGTGAGATGTTGCGAAGGTTGAGTAGACCCAGGTAGAAGTCACCATTGGAGAGACGAGACTGCTCGAGCAAATTCTTGGCACTGCGGACAGCTCGCTCGGCCAAGCCGTTGCTCTGCGGGTATTCGGGGCTGCTGGTATAGTGAGTGAAGTTCCACTTCACAGCGAAAGCCTGGAATTCTGCGCTGGTGAACTGACGGCCGTTGTCGATCTGTAAGCGGACCGGGGACCCGAAGGTAGCAAAGTGTCTGCGCAACTCACTGATAACCATTTCAGAGGTGATGGCAGGGAGAAGATCCACTTCAAACCAGTTGGAGTATGAATCAACCAACACCAGGTAGTGTTTGCCTCGCCATTCGAATATGTCAGCAGCCAGCGAGGTCCAGGGCATGGCAGGCGCAGGCTGCTGCAGAAGTGGCTGGCGCTGCTGATGTGGGGCTAGAGTGTTGCAATCAGGACAGGAGGCTACTCGGGCTTTAATGTACTTGGCCATGGCGGGCCAATAGTATTGTTCTTGGGCATGTGAGACGGTGGCATCGGCTCCGGGATGCCCCATGTGGGCAGCGTTGTAGTACAAGTCGTATAGGGAGGCAGGGACGACCACCTTGTGACCCTTGATGATGATGCCGTCCCGGAGTATAAGCTCGTCACGGACCAGAAAGAAAGGGTGGGCACCCGCAGGCAGTGAGGTGTATCTGCTGGGCCACCCCCGCTGGATGACAGCTGCGAGCTGTTGCAGGTCGGGGTCATTGGTGGTGTGCTCAACCAGGCACTGCAGCTGTTTAGAGGGAACAAAGTTGACATTGAGTACCTGCAGATCCTCCTGCTCGCAGGGGTGCCTGTCACAGGAGGACCGGGGGGCTCGGGATAGCGCGTCGGCCACATGCATCTCGGTGCCCCTCTTGTACACGATCAGAAAGTCATACCGCTGGAGCTGTAACATCATGCGCTGGAGTAGAGCTGGAGCGATGTGGATAGGCTTATTGAGGATGGCCACCAAGGGTTGATGATCCGTCTCGACGGTGAACCTGGTACCGAAAAGGAAGTCCTTGAACTTGGAGCAGGCGAATACAACCGCCAGAAGCTCCTTCTCGATTTGTGCATAGCGCTGCTCAGTGTCTGTCATGGTACGCGAGGCATAAGAAATGGGCTGCAGCGAGCCGTCATCATGGGGTTGCCGGCAGGCAGCGCCGAATCCGAAGCGGGAAGCATCACACGTAACTACAATTAGACGTTGCAGATCGAAAAACTTGAGAGTCGGTGTGCTAATCAGCTTAGTTTTGAGAAGGTCGAAAGCCTGCTGGTGTTGGGGAAACCAGGACCAGGCAATGTCTTTTTTCGTCAGTTGCCTCAGGGGTGCACTCAACTCGCTGAGGTCGGGGATGAACTTTCCCAAGTAGTTGACCATGCCCAGGAAACGCTGCGGGCTGGTCACGTCGGTCGGGCCAGGCAGCTCGGAGATAGCGTTGGTCTTCTGTGGATCAGGTTTCAGCCCGTGGGCTGTGAAGATGTGGCCAACACAGGGTACTTCAGCTACACGGAACTTGCACTTTGACGGGTTAAGGTTTAAGTTGATCTGGCGAGTGCGGTCTAGAATCCGTCGGAGGTTGTGGTCGTGCTCAGCAGTATCTTTCCCATAGACCAGGATGTCATCCACGATAATGGCACACGGCAGGCCAGCAAACAGTTGCTCCATGGAGCGTTGAAACACTTCGCTGGCAGAGTTGATGCCGAACGGCATCCGCAAAAATTTGAATCTTCCGAAGGGGGTGCCAAAAGTGGTTAAGTCTGAGGAGTGTTTGTCTAGAGGTATTTGCCAGAATGAGCTCCTGGCATCAAGGACAGAGAACACCGTGGCCTGACCGACCTGGGCAGCAACATCTTCTACAGTCCTCATGGGGTAATGAGGACGTCTTATTGCCAGATTTAAGTCTTTGGGGTTGATGCACACCCGTATCTCGCTCTTACCCTTCTTCATGGTGGCGACCATGGTGGAGACCCACTCGGTGGGTTCGCTGACAGCTTCAAGCACTCCCATGTCAACCATGTTCTTCAGCATGGCTTCGACCTTGCCCTTCATGGCAAACGACACCCTGTGTGGAGCACGGACCACTGGTACAACCGACGGGTCAGTTGCGATCTTGTATACAAGGGGCAGCTTACCCAGTTCATCATCGAAGAGGTCAGGGTACTCGGAGAGTGGATTCAGCATCACCCGCACTTCGTGGACAGTACGGTCAAAGGACACCAGCCCGAGATCCTGACAGGCCTGATTGCTCAACAGAGTCACACAGTCGCAGTCAAGAATGAAAAACGACAGGTCACGGGAAGATTTCTTCAGCACACAGTGGAAGGTGGCCCTCTCCACAGGTTTTAGCTCCTCTCCCCCATAAGCGCGCAATATGGAGCGATCAGCAGTTAACAGCTCATTATTTAAAATCTTCCTGAACAGGGATGTTGACATAACATTCACCTTCGCCCCCGTGTCCAGCTTAGCAGTGAAGGACTTGTTGTTGACAGTGACAAGCACAGAAGGATCGGGGAGGCGAGATTGATTATGAAGGAGATAATAAACACTGGCATCTCCCATGGAAATACTGGGCTCAGAGTCGAGGGCTGTGTCGACAGAAGACTGTGAAGCGAATTCGTTATCAACTTGTTGAAGGTTGTTTAACACTTGTCTGGGAGCTGGAGGAACGTTCCCACGGGAGCGACAGGCAGCTGAGAAATGGTTCATCTTCTTACAGAAATTACAAGCTTTACCAAATGCTGGCCACTGCGACTGCATAGGGTGGACATAATTGCAGTTGGGGCACTTCTTGACAAGCGGGACCCGAGCGGCATAAGTCAGCCGCGGTGCAGGGCGAACGTTGTCTTGCTTGCGACGGGGCATAGCAACACCAGTCAGATTAATAGCCCGATTGTCAGATCCCCTCTGCCCATGTAGCGGGGCAACCACCTCAGCTATTCGGCATGCATGCATAGCCTCAGTCAGGGTGAGATCTGGTCTTCGCAGCAGCTCTGCTCGTAGCTTCTGATCTAGCATGCCGGTGACCAAAATATCTCTGGTGAGCTGATCACGCATGTTCTCGAAACGGCACCGCTGAGCAAGGTAGCGCAGGTCAGCAATAAAACATTCAACAGGTTCATCAGGCTGCTGTTTCCTTGTAAAGAATCTAGCCCGCTCCAATATACGGTTGGAGGGCAAGTCACAAATCTCCGCAAACTTGCGTAAGAGACATACCGGGTCGTTGGCAGATTCCACCGGCTCGACGACCTGGTCGTTGTCATCCAGGACCGCTGGATTGTAAGTGAAAGCCTGAGCACACTTCATAGCATCGGGCCCGGCAAGGTTCAGTAGTAGTGAGGCTTTGACCGCATCAGGGTCGTGTCGGTGCACGATGTTGATGAAGTGGTTGTAGTTCATCACGATAGTAGCCCATCGCTCTGCAATGTCAGCGTCAAAGGCAAAGGGAGAGGTCTTGCGGCACGAGAATGCCATGGTAAATAGGGGATTAAAGACTAGTAAAACTAGGAGCAAATAAAACCCGACAAACAGGAGGCGCGCGTATAACTTACTGACACCATGTAAAGGAGTCCAGTCTGACACACTGTAACTTTACTGAGTCTTTAATAAAGGCACATGTCAAACACGTCCCAGTACTGACTGCATCTAGTCTTCAGGCGTACTGGAACCAAGAGAGGAGCAAGGGGAAGCTATCACAGTTATACTGAGATGACTGGGCGTGGTTAGTGGTATTGAGGTAGCTACATTATAGGTTGCATGTATAAACCATCTACACAGGCCAAGCCCATCTAGTCACAGGAAGAATGTGCATGCTTCCCACAGGTGCTGAAACTGCGAGGCAGCAGCACCCTGCTGCTCTTGTTTATAGACCCAAAGGAAAAGTGTGGGGGACGAGAATGAGATGAGACTGCAAGATGCTGAGGTGGACTGAAAGGGCCAAATGGCCTCAATCCCATTGTCTCATTGTTGAGTCTGATTGTCTGTAACTCATTCTCACCCAGCACACAGCTAACAATGGTCTGGTTCCTTTATCATCGTTACATTTTTGCTTATCTTTCATTCATTTTTTCTCCATCTCTCTACATCCCCGTCAATATCTCTCATTTCCCTTTCCCCTAGCTCTCAGTGTGAAGAAGGGTCTCGACCTGAAACGTCACCCATTCCTTTTCTCCACAGATGCCCTCTGATCCACTCCAGCTTTTTGTTTCGATCTTCGACATTCTAAGTTTTGATCCTCCACGCCTGAATCCAAAGCATACATCATTAATCAATCACAACTTCATCCTGACTACATCAACATACACAATGTGAATTCTAGAAATCAGGAATAAAGCAAAATGTTGAAAAACATCCATCAAGCCAGGAATTACCTGTGAAAATGGTTAACATTTCAGGTCTGAGACTGGTCATTAGAACTGGGGACCCATGACTAAGGAAGGGTCTCGACCCGAAATGTCACCCATTCCTTCTCTCCAGAGATGGTGCCTGTCCCGCTGAGTTACTCCAGCACTTTGTGTCCATCTATGAAAAAAAAATGAATAAAACCTAAGCAATTAGATGTGTTTGAGAGAGAGAACATAAGCAAAGGAACATAAAAGTTGAAAAATGCAGTTTACTGGAGCTATGCTGAAAGTTACTCTGTAATTTACCCCAGGTATTAATACATATCATGCACATGGAAACAAATAATTGTATTAATCAGGATCATTCTTCGTGGCTTTCATACAGAAATATGCAAATGCGTAATCTTTTCTTTACAAAACCTGATAGTTTCATCTGATAGATCTTGATACATTCAGTCGGCATTCATGTATTGTCCATAACTTTGTCCTCTTTTCAGAGAAAACTAGCCAGAAAAGTTGAGCCTTCCCTATAAATGTTAAAACCAGTAACATCACATGCCTGCCCTGCTTTACCTAGTAGTCAAACGCATGTCTTCACTGCAAGCTTTTTGTTCTATTCAGAAATGGTGTGGCAATGACATTTATTACCAAGTTGAATTAAGTTTCTCTGCATCTGGTGCTTCCCGGAGTTATTGTTCCCGGAGTTATTGTCGGTGGGAATTGTGGTTGACTCCCTTATCCAAGATTTCAAGAGAGAGTTAGATATAACTCTTGGGGCTAAAGGAATCAAGGAATATGGAGAAAAAGCAGGAACGGGGTACTGATTTTAGATGATCAGCCATGATCATATTGAATGGCGTTGCTGGCTTGAAGGGCTGAATGGCCTATTCCTGCACCTATTTTTCTATGTTTCTATGTTTCTATGTTTGGAGGAGCCATTTAGCTATGATCAGCATTTTATGAATTCGGTCCAGTTGCCTTTAATTGCTATTGGCATGCTTACGTGAAGGGGTGCGGCTTTCGGTGGAGCTATGGGGCTTTTCAGGTTTGTTGCAGTTTAAACTTTGTGGAACCGAGATGTCTCACAGTTTTTTTCCAAACAGGCACTGAGTTTTAACGTGCACTGAACCATGTGCTGAGCTATGGGTTACAAATTTAAAGCAAGCTTATGATGTAATGGAACAGGAATTGAGATCGGAGTGTGATGGACTATATCTTTGCTTTGTATTACTTTATTAAAAGCCAATGAATCCAGACTCAATGACTGGAAGACTCGTTTTGTTATCACTGAAGCTCGGTGAGTGGGTAAGCTAAAGCCATTCACAGTTGCCGTGGAGTTTTACAGCTATCAGGGCAAGGCCTTGAGACATTACCTATATGGCCATAATAATGTTTATCCAGTGTTTCCATTGCAGTGAACCATCCTTGGTGCATATCCTTGAGATGACATTAACTGTATGCCTCACAAAATCTCTGTTTGAGAGAAGTAATGGCTCTTCCTCTCAGTTGTAAGCCCTGAGTATGCCCCCCAAGGTTTGCCCATGAAAGGACGCATCTTCTCAAAACCCCACAGAAGCTTGTGTTTCCAGAACCTCATTCTTCTTAACTCCAGTGCACTTGGTGCTCTCTTGCTGAAGTTCCCACAAGATAATCACTTTGAAGCTGGAGTCAATCTACTGAATCATCTCCAAGGCAAGTGTCCATCCACTCACTGTCAAAAGGGAATGCTAATATAACACATTCATTTGTGGAATGTATAAAGTTGAATAAACTTTGGAGCGATATATTTGATATATTTACAAAGCTTTTCAAGTCAAGAATAGAACCAAAAACGGAATGGATTATATTTGGAATAATAGTAGAAGATATCAATTTAAATAAGGACCAAAATGTTTTTTTTAATTATAGGTTAATAATTGGAAAGAAATTGATACTTAAATTTTGGAAAAATACAGCTATTCCAACTGTTAAAATGCGGATTAGGAATATGACGGACTTAGCACGCCTTGAAGAAAGGAGACTCCGACTAATAGATAAATATGACCAATTCTTAAGGAGTTGGTCTCCTTTTATCGATTTTTTGGAATCATGTGATGCAGCGGTACCGTAAAGATTGCTGATTTCAGGTCATGCCGTGGATAGATCTACATCTCCAAATAAAGATTTGAAAATTTCTCTTTTAAGGGTCTTTTGCTCCTATTTCTACTTTCCATTTTTTCTTTTCTTATACACACACTTCACGTTTTTCTATTTTCTACTATCTATTTTTCCTCTTTTTCTCTTATCCAATTTTTTTTTTTCCCTTCTTCTTGTCTTTCTTATTTTCTTTTCAAACACATAAAACTAGAGGTTGTGCATAGAATGTATAATTACGTTATGACATAGTTGGCACCTAAAATTAGGTCCCACTGTATTGTTTTGTATTGTACTAACTTCTAATAAAATAAACAAAAAAGAAAAAAAAAGAAAAAAAAGGGAATGGGCAAAACAGACCTAGCTATTGAGAGACTCCATGTTTTAACCTTCACTATCGGAGGTCTCATAGTCTTGTCAGTCTTCATGACCATAAGAATATAAATTCATTATAATTATGATCTAACAGTGCAACATATGGAGAAATACATCAGATCCACCCGGGTGGCATTTCGATGGCAGCCTCGCCTACAGTCTGTCTGTCCTTTTTGTCTTTTTTTTTGTTATTTTTAAAGTATTTAAAAAAATTGTGTTAATGTTCTCTGGTTTGTTTTATGTGGGGGGTGGGCAGGGGCATCGGGGGAAACCTTTTGTCAATCTCTTACCTTGCTGGAGATGCGATTGTTTTCTGAATCGTATCTCCGGTCGCTCTGCAGCCTAACATCGAGGAGCTGGAGGCCTCGCTCGGGACTGACATTGAGTGATGTATTACGAACCTTCAGCCAAGGTCAAGTCCTGGATTAAAACTTCAACAGCCGAGATAGGGAAAAACTGTTGCTGTCATCAAGTGCCTTACAGCACCTACAATGCCAGACACCCAGGTTCAATCCCAACTACGGGTGCACTCAGTACGGAGTTTGTGAGTTCTACCCGTGACCTGTGTGGGTTTTCTCCAAGATCTTCGGTTTCCTCCCACACTCCAAAGACACACTGGTTTGTAGGTTAATTGGCTTGGTATTGTAAATACGCTTTTCTCAAGCTTACCCCCCAGTCTTGTTCAGTCAAAAACCACTGAGTCAAGCAAGGAACAACTAATCTTTATTTTTGGATTGAACAACAAATTCCCCTATACGATACCGAAACCACCGCAGGTTTGATCCTTGTTTCTGCCTGGCCAATCCCTTCAGCCTCGTGCAAGCAGAAACACTGCAAAAGGTCACGCAGTCCCAAGCGCAACTCCAGAAGATCAATCTCGATCTAAGATGGAGGCACCTTTTATAGGTCCACGAACCTTGAGGGGCTGAATTACACAAGGATGGTATCTTTACAATCCAATCAAACATATTAATTACATCAGTACATTATTGACAGTTCCTAACCAATTACAGAGTCTTCTATACATTGTTTCTAGGAGAGGCTTCTGGAAGGAAGCTAACAACTGAATAATGCAACATTTGCCCTGGAACGCAAACAAACCTGCCAGGACTTAAAACTTTGGCCAATCAACAAACAGCAGGGTAACTGTCTCACAACATTATTTACTCGATTTACAATCCGTTTGCAGTAATCCAATCACATTAATGCAGAGTTTTTATACATTTTATCAATTAAGGGGAAATGAGGAGAACACCTGGATCTTTCACCCCTTTATATATATCTGATGCTCAGACTGGTCAGCGCCATCCACAGCCTGTAAAGTTCCACTGACAAAGGTTAAGCAATTCTGACAAATGCAGGGATCATTTTATGGTGTCTTTAATTTAGTCAATATTAACATTCCCCCGTTTTATCATTTAATTGTAAATATGACATCTACACAACACGTAACTTTAAGATCATCTTTAATAGTAAGATTAAACGAGAACTTACCAGTTCGAAGTTTGATCCTTATTTTATGAGGAGTAACGTTGAGGGATTACGTGAAGAACCCGCCAGGACGCATGCGTGTCATTCTTCAAAGCAGCGGTGTGAAATCACAGATAACAGTAATGACCTGAACATAGTAAGATTAGAGAAAAAAGGATACCAGTTGAACATTATGATCAAGGGTGGGCGTGGAGGGCACGTAATCCCTCAACGTTACTCCTCATAAAATAACAATCAAACTTCGAACTGGTAAGTTCTCGTTTAATCTTACTATTTTACTTCGGAGTCACGTGAGTGACTACGTGAAGATTTCAAAGCTCTGTGATTTCATGCCGTGGAAACGAGTCCATGCCTCACAACTGTCTTAATTGACTAAGGGAGGAAATAGTGTTAACGTATTCAAACATGAATCCAACATTGAAATTCCATGATGAACTATTAACAAAAAATATAGCCCCTGTCTTATGGGATAATCATGATACAGATCTAATTTTGATTCTGCAATGTCACATCTCATTGCCTCTGTGCTGTTTAGAGTTCTCTATGTATAAGAACAAATGTCTCATAATACATAGGGAATCATCTATAGGGTATGCACTGAACTCCATATGAGGCCTGATGATCCCGGTCTGTTCTGTTAAACTCATTCGTTGATGTAAAAAGTTATTTTACTCGTAGAAGAGGTGTTACTATCCAGCCTTGATTTATGTAAAGACTGAATTCTGTGTGCTGAGACCATGCCATAAGCATGACCATGTCATGTGCAAGTCTATGCAGGGACAGAGCTGTAGCTGGTGACCAATTCCTCAGTAATGTTGGACTATACTCATATACCATATAAGGGAAACTAATCCTTGGGGATAATATTAAAAATTCCCCTCATGAGTTTAGAGACCCGACAGAATGACGCTCTGATCCTTGCCCCAGAATACTGAAAAGGCACTCCTGGCGCAGTTTGTGGCACTAAACTGAGCCCCTCATCATAGTGGAGACTAGCCAGGAATTTCAGAACAGAGTTATGTTCATCGTACAGTACTGATGTTGTTCCTAGAACAATATTTCCCACTGCCTGATGTGGACCCGATATAGTTTCTTCGTGGACTGCCTGTGAGCCGCTGTATATGTTCATTGTTCGGTTCGTTAGTCCCAGGTCCGGAAATGGTTACTTAAGATTCTGCTGACGAACACATTTGTCCTATTATGGTAGGGATGATTTTCCCGCCCGTTACGGGATGAACCAACAATCTGGTTATTTCGGAACGGAGAGCCATGTTTAGTTGTATTTTGCATAATACCCGACTGATGAGGCAGGAAGGAGGGAATGCAGACAAAGAACAATCCCCCCCCCCCCCCCCCCCCCCCCCACCCCCCCCCCCCCCCCCCCCCCCCCCCCAATGCAGTGAGAAGGCATCCATCGCTGATGCCCCAGTCTGATTCCCAAGAAACACAGATAGGCAACTGGTGATTAAGCCGAGATGCAATAGATCAATCTCTGGTGTTTCATATCATGCTACAATATCAGCAAACACTTTGCGGTCCAATATCCATTCGATGTTTGTTATGAATTTGCGTGACCTGGCGTCTGCCACTAAATTTGAGGTTACCTGGTAGGTAACTAGCTGATATTCAAATGTTTTTCTGAATACACCATTGCCAAATTGTGTTAGCCGGATTATCACATGATACCGATTTGATT
Source organism: Leucoraja erinaceus (assembly GCF_028641065.1). Lineage (NCBI taxonomy): Eukaryota > Metazoa > Chordata > Chondrichthyes > Rajiformes > Rajidae > Leucoraja > Leucoraja erinaceus. The sequence continues at coordinate 74,473,819 of NC_073384.1, read as the reverse complement.
CCACCCATGTAGTTAGTATATGTCACCATGGTGGTGTTATCAATCTGTAGACTAACATGCAGGTGATGCATTTCTGAACAGTATGACTTTAGTCCACAGAATGCACCCAACATTTCCAAGTAGTTTATGACATGTATCTGAAGCAATGATGCTTCTTGTGCATCCCATCTATATCCACAACTAGAGATGGGGTTAGTAACACGCCAACCATGAACACTGCCATCAGTTTGTAGCACCACTCAATGGTTGCTGACACTGATAGGGTTTGAACAATGCCCAATATTTCCCCTATCATTGTAATTCCGTGATTGCTTAGATTGGTAGCCTCATTGGTCTCTACACATGACCAGTATTGATTTTAAGTGCTTATACCTTTGTCCTTGTAATTATTGGTAATACAAAGGTCAAACAGTGTGGCTGGAAAGGCCACAGTTTTGCCAATTACTCTTGCTACCAGTCGAATGGTGGTTTACTGATGTCAATGAGGTTGTTGGCCTCAGTTAAGTCTGTACCTTCCTTTGATAAGTTACCCACATGTAGACTAAGTCGAAGGTGAACCCCAAGTAGTCCTTAGTGGTGGAAGGTGTTAGCTTAGAATTAATAATGTCTATAATCCTTCCGCATAGGCACCGTATAGTAAGCATCTTTTAATGGATGCAATCCATAAAGTAGCCTATGAAATCAATTGTTTGGCAGTAACAAAGGTTTCCAATTTCGAATGAATTTACTGCACAATGTATTCAGATTTCCTAGCCTCTCCAGTTCAGCATGCGCTTCCAGTTTTTCTTATCGTGAAGGCACGAACGTTCAGTTCGGTACATGCTGAACCGGGAAATTTTGTGCACAAATTCAATTGTATATCCCTGAATACTAGGTAGAAAATAAGTGTTAGTAGTTATTGCACTCCATGCCTCCCAAGAAAATGTAATCTACACACCAATTTGTGTTATTTACACTTCCTGTTTTTTGGAAGAGACCAGACCCCCCTACCTCCATGGGGACCAGTGGAAAGTTTGTTTTCTTCCTTGCAGTCGCCGTAGAGGTTGTGGCGTCGGGTTGTGGATTTGGGATTTGGGGTTGCACGTCTTCCACGAAGGCCGGTCTGGGCCAGGCCTAAAAGACCTCTGTCCTGTAGCCCGGCCTTTGAGCTTTCACCAGCTTCTGTATGTCTTCCTGCTGGTGGGTGCATGGAGGTGCTGTTGTCGTGTGTAGGAGATCCTGCCTGTTGCCGCCTTTATGAGCCCCAGGGTATTGGCCTTAATGAGCTCTTTTACCTGTTTTGACAGGTTGCCCCCAAGTAGTAATATTGGTGCTTTAATCCCTCCAGGTCTGCACAGCTCTGCAAACTTAGGGTTTAAAGCTGGGCAGATGGCGTTCTCCCGAGACTATTAATCTCATACTCCGTATTGCAGAATAATGCCACAGCGTCTTAGCTAAACATCCTGCCTTCTGACTCCCGTTCCAATGTGTTTTCAGATGTAACTGTACACCGTGGGAAATTTTTGAAGGATACCCATTTTCCGGTGCCAAATATTTGGCAGTAGTGTCTATTACAGCCATGTTCCTGTAGTTGTTTTTAGATGTACAAACTTGGACTCCTTTTCCAGGAGGTTTCCTTGTTCTTGCACCCCCTGCACACTGATTTCTTCCTTCAGCAAAACCCCTCTTCAGAGCCAGCCCAGAATTGGCTCCCAGTACTCCCCTCTGTCGAGGGTGCTGCCATGGGTGTATTATATACCCATTGTGACTAGACTCCATCTCCCAGAGTCTGTCACAGTGGAGCATGTGCTCCATAAGCCGCTCCATTTGGCCCCAGTAACGCTGGTCCCCGCGGCATTTCTTTGCAGTTCGACTTGTCAGCCAAGTCGGGCACAGCTGATCCCACTAACGGTGATCTGGTGCCATCAGCCGCTGCTGGCTGTCCGCAACTCCGTAGTTCTTCCCAGCCAGTGCAGCCCTTGTGGACTCCTGTCCATAGTTTCCCCCTGTGAAAACCAGCATGGGAAACAAAGCATGACCGCTGTAATTCCCTTACCTGTCGGTCTTGGTTTAAAAAAACTTGCCACTGCAGGGGAATACTCCCCGCCTGCCTGCCGTTTTGATTTGTCAGAGTCAACGGCTCTGTCTGTGTAGTCTTCCCGCCCGGCCATGGTGTTGATCTGGCCGGTGCGGGTGCCAAGTCAGGCACAGCTGATCTCACTCACGGTGATGCTGGTGCCTTCAGCTGCTGCTGGCTGCCCGCAACTCCGCGATCCTCACCAGCCAGCTTTAGACGAAGCCCTTGTGGACTCTATTTTTGTCCAGTTTCCCCCTGTAAAAAAAGTACGGGAAACAAAAAATGACTGCAGTCATTTACTTACCTGTTGGTCGCGGTTTCAAATTTTCCTGCTGCGGGGGAATGCTCCACCCCGCCTGTCGTTTCGCAATGCGTGAAGCGATATGACACGCATGCGTCCTGGCGGGTTCTTCACGTAGTCACTCACATGAGTCCGAAGTAAAATTCACATACAGACTTGACAACATGCTAGTAGTCACTGATTCCTGTCTGCTACCGAACTGCGTAGCATAGGAAGTGGGTGTTGGTATAAATGATACAGTAAGGCGGGGTTAGTGATGCTAACCTATATATGATTGGTTGCATGCATAAACCAATCTACATCCTTCCCCTTTAAAGAGTGAGTATAGTGAGCATCCATGCCATTAAAGTTAAATAAATTCTCCATATCTAACAGGCGGTCGGTCTATTGATGCGGCCCGAACGTGTACGGACCAAGTCCTCCCCTCCTTCACCGGAAAGATTAGAGGGAGGCGGTGAACCTGGAGGCGAGCAAGCTGCGGAAGAGGCTTGTGGTGACTGAAAGGGGAAGCGTGCAGGAGGGGTAACCCCGCGGTTAGTCACAGCCGCGCCTCGTGGAGGAGTATGGAACATGCGAGGGGTATGGGGCATGCGGGGACCGGTAGAAGGTTCGGCAGCGAACGGCTGGAACTGAAGCGGTGGAGCATAGGGTCCCGCCAGCGGCGGACGGGGATCTCCGACAGCAAGCAGGTGTTGATGACTTCTGTGGTAGACTGTCCCCTCAAAGTCCACAGGGTAAGATCGAGGTGCGTCAGCTGTGCCGACAACAGTAGCCAGATGGGAATGTCCCCTGGTAGTTTGTAAATAAACAACCTGTCCCGGCAGTAGAGGCAGGAGGGGTTTACATGACTTGTTGCGCGACCGTTTCTGAATATCGTGTTTCTCCTGAATACGCTTTTGGATTGAAGCAGGCTCCAGCACTCGTGGTATCAGCTTCTGCTGAGCAATCGGAATCGGAGGTCTTGTTGTCCTGGACATTAGTAGCTGGGCCGGTGAACCCAGGGTCCCGTCACTGGTAATGTTTCTGAGGTTCAGGAGATCAAGGTAAAAATCTGAATTGTCCAGGCGCAATTGCTCCATCAGTTGTTTAGCGCTTCTGACAGCCCGTTCGGCAAGTCCGTTACTCTGTGGGTACTCAGGGCTGCTCGTGACGTGGTGGAAATTCCATCGGTTGGCAAAGAGCTTGAACTCGTGGCTGGTAAACTGTCTTCCGTTGTCGGTCTGCAAACGGACCGGTGAGATGAATGTGGACAAGTGTTTCTTTAATTTTCGGATGACCATCTCAGATGTGATGGAGGTCAGGAGGTCGAGTTCAAACCAGTTTGAAAACGAGTTGGCAAGAACGAGGTAGTGCTTACCGCGCCATTCGAAGATGTCTACCGCCACTGACGTCCAGGCCAGGGCCGGTGCAAGTTGTTGCAGTAGGGGTTGCCTCTGCTGGTGTGGTGCAAGACTGTTGCAGGTGGGGCAAGAGGATATACGGTCCCGTATGTATTTGGCCATCCCAGGCCAGTAGAACAGGTTCTGTGCATGGGTCAGTGTAGCATCGACTCCCGGGTGACTGCTGTGTGCCTAATTGTAGTATTTGTCATGCAACGATGAGGGGATCACGACTTTGTGGCCCTTGACTATGACACAGTCCTGTATGACCAGTTCGTTGCAGACTAGGAAGAACGGCTGTGCCTCTGTTGGTATGCTAGCACGCCTGTCTGGCCTGTCTGGCCAACCCCCTTTGATCACTGATGAGAGTATTTGGAGGGTGGCGTTGGCGGCAGTATGTGCGGCTTAGGCTCTGTAGTTGTTTAGTGGGAACAAAGTCAACGCCGAGAACCAGAAGCTCTTCCCGTTCATAGGGGTGTCGTTCAGATTCAGATTCAGATTCAGATTCAGATTCAGATTCAATTTTAATTGTCATTGTCAGTGTACAGTACAGAGACAACAAAATGCATTTAGCATCTCCCTTGAAGAGCGACATAGCAAACGATTTTGAATAAAAAAAATAAATAATAAGTGTCCGGGGGGGGGGGGTTGGTGATTGGCAGTCACCGAGGTACGTTGTTTAGTAGAGTGACAGCGGCCGGAAAGAAGCTGTTCCTCGACCTGCTGGTTCGGCAACGGAGAGACCTGTAGCGCCTCCCGGATGGTAGGAGGGTAAACAGTCCATGGTTGGGGTGAGAGCAGTCCTTGGCGATGTTGAGCGCCCTCCGCAGACAGCGCTTGCTTTGGACAGACTCAATGGAGGGGAGCGTGGAACCGGTGATGCGTTGGGCAATTTTCACCACCCTCTGCAATGCCTTCCAGTCGGAGACAGAGCAGTTGCCATACCATACTGTGATGCAGTTGGTAAGGATGCTCTCGATGGTGCAGCGGTAGAAGTTCACCAGGATCTGAGGAGACAGATGGACCTTCTTCAGTCTTCTCAGGAAGAAGAGACGCTGATGAGCCTTCTTGATCAGAGTAGAGGTATTGTGGGTCCAAGAGAGGTCATCGGAGATGTTGACTCCCAGGAACCTGAAGCTAGAAACACGTTCCACCTCCGTCCCGTTAATGTGGATGGGGGTGTGCGTGCCGCCTCTGGACTTCCTGAAGTCTACAATGAGCTCCTTGGTCTTCTTGGAGTTAAGGGCCAGGTTGTTGTCAGCGCACCATGCTGCTAAGTGCTGGACCTCCTCCCTGTAGGCCAGCTCATCGTTGTTGCTGATGAGGCCAATCACCGTTGTATCATCTGCATACTTGATGATGGTGTTGGTACCATGTACAGGTGTGCAGTCATAGGTGAAGAGGGAGTAGAGGAGGGGGCTCAGCACACAGCCCTGAGGAACGCCGGTGTTCAGGGTGAGGGTTGAAGAGGTGTGCTTGTCTAACCTCACAGACTGGGGTCTGTTGGTTAGAAAGTCCAGTATCCAGTTGCAGAGGGAGGGGTCGATGCCCAGGTTACCGAGTTTGGTGATCAGTTTTGATGGAATAATGGTGTTGAATGCTGAGCTGTAATCGATGAACAGCATTCTTACATAAGTGTCTCTGTTGTCAAGGTGGGAGAGGGCGGAGTGAAGTGCCGTTGAGATGGCATCCTCCGTACTCCTGTTCTTGCGATAGGCAAACTGATAGGGATCCAGTGTGGGGGGTAGGCAGCTTTTGAGGTGTGCCAGGACCAGCCTCTCGAAGCACTTGGTGATGATGGGGGTAAGTGCAACTGGGCGGAAGTCGTTGAGGCTTGCCGCAGTGGAGTGTTTTGGCACTGGCACGATGGAGGTGGCTTTAAGGCAAGTGGGGACAACTGCTTGGGCAAGTGACAGGTTGAAGATGTCAGTCCAGACGTCTGTCAGCTGCGCAGCACAGGCACTGAGCACGCGCCCGGGGATGCCGTCAGGGCCAGCAGCCTTACGTGCATTAGTCCTACTCAGTGCCACGTACACGTCGTAGGGGGTGAGTATGAGGGGTTGGTGATCGGCAGGTAGCACAGCCTTGATGGCTGTCTCTAGATTGTCCCTGTCGAAGCGGCCATAGAAGTGATTAAGCTCCTCAAGGAAGGAGGCGCCGCTGGGTGTGGGGGTGATGTTGGAGGGTCTGTAGTCCGTGATGGCCTGGGTGCCTTGCCACATGCGTCGGGGGTCGGAGTTGTTGTTGAAGTGCTCCTCAATCCTGAGCTTATGGCAGTGCTTGGCCTTCCTGATGCCCCTCTTCAGGTTAGCCCTGGATGAACTGTAGGCTCGAGCATCGCCTGACCTGAAAGCGGTGTCCCGTGCTTTCAGCAGTAGCCTGACCTCGCTATTCATCCATGGCTTCTGATTCGGGTATATGGTCACCTGTTTGAGGGAGGTGACACTATTGATGGTGGAGTTTATAAAGTCCAGAACAGAGGATGTGTAGGAATCAATGTCGTTCACAGGATGCTCGAGGTGCATGAGAGAGGGGATCCGCAACGGGCATGTCTGTACCCTTTTTGTAAACAAGGGTGAAGCCGAAACGTTGGAGCTGCATCATCATGCGTTGCAGGCGGGCTGGTGCAGCATGGATGGGTTTGATCAAAATCGTCACCAGTGGCTGATGGTCTGTCTCGACTGTGAAAGTGTTTCCGAAGATAAAGTCCTTGAATTTGGAGCAGGCAAAGATGACAGCCAGCAGCTCTTCCTCGATCTGTGCGTAGCGTTGTTCTGTGTCGGTCATGGTACGGGAGGCATATGAAACGGGGAGCAAGGTACCATCGGCAGACGGTTGCAGACGGTTGTAGGCAGGCTGCACCGAGCCCGAATCGTGAGGCATCGCAGGTGATAGTCACAGGGCGTTTCAAATCGAAGAATATCAGAGTTGGTGCACTGGTCAGCTTGGATTTTAAAGCATCAAATGCCTGTTGATGTTGCTTGAACCAGGATAAAGCAATGTCATTTTTAGTCAGTTGTCTCAGGGGCGAGCTCAATTCGCTGAGGTTTCGTATGAATATATCGGGTCCATTGATATCAGCAGCTTGTGGACAGTTTTGTCAAACAAAATCAGTCCCAAAAGATGGCATGCATGGTTGCCCAACAGAGTCACAGAGTTAGAGTTCAAGACGTAGAAGGTCATATCCCTTGTGGTTTTTTCAGCACACATTTAAAAGTGGCTCTTCCCAGTGGTACCAGCACCTCACCCCCGTAAGCATGCAAAGTCATATTTACATGGTGTCAGAAGTGGGACAGTGGGGGAGCCATGAGGGACAGGGTTGAGTCCATGTTAAACAATATGGTCTCCATGGGCATGCTAGAAGCAGTCAGCGAGCCCACCGATTGGGTGTCCACCATGGTTGCTACTCTCAAAAAGGATAAAAATGAAATCCGTGTGTGCATCAATCCAAAGGACTTGAACCAAGCCACTATCCCACTTCTGACACCATGTAAATATGACATCTACACAACACGTGAATCATCTTTAATTCACATACAGACTTGACAACATGTTAGTAGTCACTGACTCCTGTCTGCTACCGAACTGCGTAACATAGGAAGTGGGTGTTAGTATAAATGATACAGTAAGGCGGGGTTAGTGAAGCTAACCTATATATGATTGGTTACATGCATAAACCAATCTACACTCATCATTACCGATAACCCCAGAATACAATGACAACTGCTTTACTCTAACAAATGTTCTAACAAAAAGATGTTGATGTATTTTCCCAGAATTTCATCACGCTTCCCGAGTTTTCATGGGTTTAGCTTCATGATTCCCGTCTGATGAGTCTTCACCTCCCGAGTTTTCGTGGGCGCGAATCCCATCCATCAATCTTGATAATTCATCTGTGCTTGATCCACAATAGAGCATAGAGTTCCTAAGAGAGCCTTGGATGAAGTAAGTTAGTAATCCATTGATACGTTTACAGTGATGGAGATGTACCCATGCGTTCCTTGCATCTACTTTCACTGCTGTTGGAGTCATTAGAAGAACCTGGTAAGTTCCCTCCCAATGAACCTCCAACCCTTTCCTCACCCAATTCTTTATCAGGACATAGTCTCCAGGTTTCACTTTAATGGCTGTTGCCAACATGCAGTCATTGGCAGATGCAGTATAATGTGGATAAAGGTGAGGTTATCCACTTTGGTGGGACGATTCGGTATTTGGCTGCACAGTCACGAGTGTATACAAATCTCTTTCCCATATTCTGCTCAAAATCCAGCCTACACCTTTTGTAGATCCAACACCAGTCAGATGGCCTCGCAGTACCCATGGTGTCTGTTTTCTCACACAATGAGAACTGGCACTATCTTTGTACACAATGATAATTGTGCTGACATGCTGGACCTGACGTAGCATGTGGGCTTAATACGGCATTCTATGAATTCATGTCACAGCATGCAAAGATTCAAACTGTGAGGAGAACACAGAAAGTCTACAAAAGATTATAGAAAGGTTTAGTGACTGGTTAAAATGTTGTAAGTTACATGCAATGCCAAAAATAGTCAGGTTTGTACACGTTGATAGGAAGATTTGTAAAAAATATATTTTATTAACGCGGAAAACCTCAGATTGCTGTGTTGACTTGTGGGATGCAGTGCAGCAAGACAAAAGGAAGTATGTGCAATGTTGGTCTTCATTGCTGCAGGGTTGAAGTGCAAAAGTATGAGAGTCTTGCTAAGTAAGGTTCTTGCTGCTGTGAATGATGTTACTGGGGAAAAAAAACTTGCTTTCGTGTTTTGCTTTGTTTGCTTTTGGATGCATAGCCCCAAGCCACATTTGCCCTCAATGCAAATACAGCTCTAAATATTATCAATAATCCAAGAGTATTGGTCAGAGAAAAATTACTGCATGCAATTTTAGCCTTTTTCCCTGTAAAATAATATATTTTGTTTGGAGACAGTGGTGGATAGAATCACTGGACTGATTCCTGGAAAGGGGGATATTCAAAAGAAGCAATTGCACAAAGTTGCCCCCAGTTACAGGATGAAGAATATGGAGAGATGATCACATTCAAACAGTAAGGAAGGCAAATTCAATGCTAACATTTACAGTGCATTTACAGAAAGTATTCAGACCACCTTTTCCGCATTTTGTTATGTTACAGCCTTACTTTAAACTAAATTAAATTATTTTTTTTTAAATCATCGATCTGCACACAGTACCCCAGAATGAAGAAGTGAAAACAGGTTATTTAGACATTTTCACAAAGTAATTAAAAATAAATAACTGAAATATCCCATTTCCATAAGTATTCAGACCCTTTGCTATCACACTCAAAATTGAGCTTAGGTTCATCCTGTTTCCATTGATTATCCTTGAGTTGTTTCTACAACTTGATTGGAATCCACCTGTGGTAAATTGAATTGATTGGGCATGATTTGGAAAGGCACCTGTCTACATAAAGGTCCCACAGTTGACAGTGAATGTCAGAGCAAAAACCAAGTCAGGAAGATGAAGGAATTGGCCGTAGATCTCCGAGACAGGATTGTGTCGAGACACAGATCTGGGGAAGGGTATAAAACAATTTCTGCAGCATTATAGGTCCCAAAGAGCACAGTGGCCTCCGTCATTCTTAAAGGGAAGAACTCTGGAACCACCAGGACTCTTCATAAAGCTGGCCGCCCTGCCAAACTGAGCAATCGGGGGAGAAGGGCCTTGGTCAGGGAGGTGACCAAGAACCTGATGGTCACTCTGACAGAGCTCCACAGTTCCTTTGTGGAGATGGGAGAACCTTCCTGAAGGACAACCATATCTGCAGCACTCCACCAATCAGGCCTTTATGGTAGAGTGGCCAGACGGAAGCCACTCCTCAGTAAAAGGCACATGACAGCCCGCTTGGAGTTTGGCAAAAGACACCTAAACAAGATTCTCTGGTCTGATGAAACCAAAATTGAACTCTTTGGCCTGAATGCCAAGCGTCACGTCTGGAGGAAACCAGGCACCGGTCATCACCTGGCCAATGCCATACCTACGGTGAAACATGGTGGTGGCAGCATCATGCTGTGGGGATAGTTTTCAGCAGCAGGAACTGGGAGACTAGTCAGGATCGAGGGAAAGATGAACAGAGCAAAATACAGAGAGATCCTTGATGAAAACCTGCTCCAGAGCATTCAGGATCTCAGACTAGGGCGGAGGTTCACCTTCCAACAGGACAATGACCCTAAGCACACAGCCAAGACAACGCAGGAGTGGTTTCGTGACAAGTCTGTGAATGTCCCTGAGTGGCCCAGCCAGACTTGAATCTAATCGAACATCTCTGGGGGGCCTGAAAATAGCTGTGCATCGACGCTCCCCATCCAACCTGACAGAGGTTGAGAGGATCTGCAGAACAGAATGGGAGAAATTACCCAAATACAGGTGTACCAAGCTTGTAGCATCATACCCAAGAAGACTTGAGGCTGTAATCGCTGCCAAAGGTGCCTCAACAAAGTACTGAGTAATGCCCCTGTCCCACTTAGGAAACCTGAACGGAAACCTCTGGAGACTTTGCGCCCCACCCAAGGTTTCCGTGCGGTTCCCGGAGGTTTTTGTCAGTCTCCCTAATTGTCGAAAGTGGTTTCCGCTTCTTCAATGTCTTGCCTTCCACTACCTGCAACCGCCGGCAACCACCTTCAACTAGCATCGCAACCGGCTTCGACTAAACATTTACCGATTTTCAAAACGGCAACCTATTTTTAGTCGCAGCCGGTTTTGAATTTTTTGAAATAGTCGCCGGAACATAGAAGCGGAAACCACTTTCGACCATTAGGGAGACTGACAAAAACCTCCGGGAACCGGACGGAAACCTTGGGTGGGGTGCAAAGTCTCCAGACGTTTCCGTTCAGGTTTCCTAAGTGGGACAGGGGCATTGAGGGTCTAAATACCTATGTAAATGTGATATTTCAGTTATTTCTATTTAAAATTACAAATATTTCACACCTGTTTTCGCATTTTTATTATGGGATATTGTGTGTAGATTGATGATAAAAAAAATAAATGTAATCCATTTTAAAATAAGGCTGTAACGTAACAAAAAATGAAGGGGTTTGAATACTTTCTGAATAACCATATAACCATATAACAATATACAGCACGGAAACAGGCCATCTCGACCCTTCTAGTCCGTGCCGAACACATAATCTCCCCTAGTCCCATATACCTGCGCTCAGACCATAACCCTCCATTCCCTTCCCATCCATATAACTATCCAATTTATTTTTAAATGATAAAAATGAACCTGCCTCCACCACCTTCACAGGAAGCTCATTCCACACAGCTACCACTCTCTGAGTAAAGAAGTTCCCCCTCATGTTACCCCTAAACTTCAGTCCCTTAATTCTCATGTCATGTCCCCTTGTTTGAATCTTCCCTACTCTCAGTGGGAAAAGCTTTTCCACGTCAACTCTGTCTATCCCTCTCATCATTTTAAAGACCTCTATCAAGTCCCCCCTTAACCTTCTGCGCTCCAAAGAATAAAGCTCTAACTTATTCAACCTCTCCCTGTAACTTAGTTGCTGAAACCCAGGCAACATTCTAGTAAATCTCCTCTGTACTTTCTCTATTGTGTTGACATCCTTGTACTGTACTGTACTGTAATGCACTGTAAGCGAGGTTGGTATTCCGACTGCGCATGACCAGGTCATGTCACTCTCTATAAACGTTCTCGGCAACTATGGTGCTGCGTTGTGTGCAGGCCTGCATTTTGTCCGTGGTCGGGCCCGGGTCTCCTGTGTTGAGGGCGCTGTTGAGTTGCTACTGGGCTGTCCCCATCCCCTTCCGGGCTCCAGCTCAGCTCCGCCTGTCCAGCTGGGTTGGCCAGCAGCGGGGGCGCAGGCTTGGAGCGGTGATGGCCCTGGACTTGCAGCCGGCACGGGAGGGGAGGGGGAGATGCTGGCCCGGTGGGGCTGGTGGAGTTGAGCTGGGGTTGGCACTTCTCCGCGCTGGCTGTGGGCCTGGGGGCCGGTGTCCCATCGGTCCCGATGTCTCCGTCCGCCTCATGGGTAGGGATGGAACACTCGGGAGGGGGGGTGGAATGGGGACGGTCCAGTGGGGGTTCAATCCTTGTTGCGGATGAGGCGTGGATCTGTGTGCGCGCAGCAGCCAAGAATGTCTCTCCGCCAGTCTAGTCTCCCCCTACCCCATCTCCCACTCGCGTCTGCCCCCTCTATCTCGCTGTCACACCTCGCTCTCCAGCTACCTGGCACCCCTGTTCCTCAGATTAAATATATTTTTACACATAAATCATGAATAAGAATTTATATACAGTCAGCACTTGTTAGCTTTTTCTTAAAGCGAGTGATCTTTGACAATTCCCATAATTCCTTGCGTTTTTTGGAATACCGAACTCTCTTATTGCAACCAACACTTGACTCCTTTACTAAAAGGATGATGCTTGGTTGGAAATGCTTTCTAACCACACTGGAGTTGGGACAAGGCTATTACAAACCATCCAGGCTTACACCACAAACTTAATAAAGCACTCAGGAGTGTTTAATGCCATATGCTCCAGATATGAACTGGAACAATGAAATTCGTACTTGCCGCACATTTATAGACACATTGGACGTAACAGCGATAAATATTAAACAAATTGTCAGTTACTGTCAATAAACCAGACCATGATAGAGCAAAAAGTATATAGAGCAACTATAATAGTGCAAAGTACATACTATGTGTAGGAAGGAACTTCAGATGTTGGTTTAAACTGAAGATAGACTAAAAATGCTGGAGTAACTCAGCAGTTCAGACAGCATCTCTGGAGAGATGTTATGGGTGACGTTTTGGGTCATCTGAAGACGAATCTCGACCCGAAATGTCACCCATTCTTTCTCCCCAAAATACAGAGTAGTTCAATGCTGAGGTAAGGCTGTGGTTAGGATTGTGCAGGGTGGTTCATTACCCAACGTTTGATAAGAAGAAGCTGTTCTTGAACCTGGAGGTTATGCTCCTCAGGTTTCTGTACCTCCTATGCAATGGTAGCAGTGAGAAGAGAGCTTGACCAGAGTGGTGTGGGTATTTAATGACATTAGCTACCTTCTTGAGGCAGCTCTTCCTGCAAGTTCCTTCGACTGTGGGAACTGGGCAATGTTGTTAATTTTCTGCAGCGCTCTTCGATCCCACTTCTTACAAAACATCTTAGAAGAATCCAATAAATTTACAGTAGCAAAGTCAAATGTGGGTCCCTTGAAGGCATCACGGGTGAAATTATTATGGACAACAAGGAAATGGCATACGAGTTGAATAGGTACTTCAGATCTGTCTTCACTAAGGAAGAAACAAACAATCTCCCAAAAGTACTGGAGGACAGAGGATCTAAGGAGGTAGAGGAACTGAAATAAATTTTCATTAGGCGAGAAATAGTATTGTGTAGGCCAATGGGACTGAAGGATGATAAATCCCCTGGGCCTGATGGTCTGCATCCTAGGGTCCTCAGGGAGGTGGCTCTAGAAATAGTGGATGCATTGGTGATCATTTTCCAATGTTCAATAGATTTAGGATCAGTTTCTGTGGATTGGAGGAAAGCTAATGTTATCCCACTTTTCAAGAAAGGAGCGAGAGAGAAAACAGGGAATTACTGACCAGTTAGCCTGACTTCGGTGGTGAGAAAGATGCTGGAGTCAATTATTAAAGAGGTAATAATGGGGCATTTGAATAGCAGTAAAAGGATTAGTCCAAGTCAACATGGATTTATGAATGGAAAATCATGCTTGACTAATCTTCTGGAATTTTTTGAGGATGTGACAAGTAAAATGGATGAAGGGGAGCCAGTGGATGTAGTGTATCTGGACTTTCAAAAAGCCTTTGATAAGGTCCCACATGGGAGATTGGTGACTAAAATTAGAGCACATGGTATTGGGGGTAAGGTGTTGACCTGGATAGAAAATTGGTTGGCAGACCGGAAGCAAAGAGTAGGAGTGAACGGGTCCTTTTCAGAATGGCAGGGTGTGGCGAGTGGAGTGCCGCAAGGCTCGGTGTTGGGGCCGCAACTGTTTACCATATATATTAATGATTTGGAAGAGGGAATTAGGAGCAACACTAGCAGGTTTGCGGATGACACAAAGCTGGGTGGCAGTGTGAACTGTGAAGAGGATGTTAGGAGGTTGCAGTGTGACCTGGACAGATTGAGTGAGTGGGCAGATGTGTGGCAGATGCAGTATAATATAGATAAATGTGAGGTTATCCACTTTGGCGGCAAAAACAAGGGGGCTGAATATTATCTCAATGGGGTTAGGTTAGGTGAGGGGGAGGTACAGCGAGACCTGGGCGTCCTTGTACACCGGTCAATGAAAGTTGGCTTATAGGTACATCAGGCAGTGAAGAAAGCTAATGGAATGTGGACCTTCATAACAAGAGGATTTCAGTATAGGAGTAAAGAGGTTCTTCTGCAGTTGTATAGGAGTATAGAAGTTGGGATGTAATGTTAAAATTGTACAAGGCATTGGTGAGGCCAATTCTGGAGTATGGTGTACAATTTTGGTCGCCTAATTATAGGAAGGATGTCAACAAAATAGAGAAAGTACAGAGGAGATTTACTGGAATGTTGCCTGGGTTTCAGCAACTAAGTTACAGAGAAAGGTTGAACAAGTTAGGGCTTTATTCTTTGGAGCGCAGAAGTTTAAGGGGGGACTTGATAGAGTTTTTTAAAATGATGAGAGGGATAGACAGAGTTGACGTGGAAAAGCTTTTCCCACTGAGAGTCGGGAAGATTCAAACAAGGGGACATGACATGAGAATTAAGGGACTGAAGTTTAGGGGTAACATGAGGGGGAACTTCTTTACTCAGAGAGTGGTAGCTGTGTGGAGGTGGTGGAGGCAGGTTCGTTTTTATCATTTAAAAATAAATTGGATAGTTATATGGATGGGAAGGGAATGGAGGGTTATGGTCTGAGCGCAGGTATATGGGACTAGGGGAGATTATGTGTTAGTCGGCACGGACTAGAAGGCCGAGATGGCCTGTTTCCGTGCTGTAATTGTTATATGGTTATATGGTATAGTGAGACCACATCTGGAATATTGTGTACAGTTTTGGTCTCCTAATTTGAGGAAGGACATCCTTGTGAGTGAGGCAGTGCAGCGTAGGTTCACGAGATTGATCCCTGGGATGGCGTGACTGTCATATGAGGAAAGATTGAAAAGACTAGATTAGATTAGATTAGATTCCTTTATTGTCATTCAGACCTTTCGGTCTGAACGAAATTTTGTTTCCCTGCAGTCATACATATAATAAAAATGACAAAAAAACACACTCAACACAAATTTAACATCCACCAAAGTGAGTTCACCAAACACCTCCTCACTGTGATGGAAGGCAAAATCTTAAAGTCTCTGTCTCTTCTCTCTTTGTTCTCCCTCTGCGCCGAGGCGATCCAGGCTCCAAATGTTATGACCCCACCGGGTGATGGTAAATCCTCATATAGGTACATCATGCTCAACCGTGCTCCGTGAACGGTCCGATTCAAACTCCGCGAGTGGTCGCTGCCGCCGCCACAGCTCCGGGGCCGAGTTGGGTCTCCGCTGCCGTTGCTGCCGCTACGGCTCCGGCTTGTATTCACTGGAGTTTAGAAGGATGAGGGTGGATCTATTAGAAACATATAAAATTATAAAAAGGACTGGACAAGCTTGATGCAGGAAAAATGTTCCCAATGTTGGGCGAGTCCAGAACCAGGGGCCACAGTCTTAGAATAAAGGGCAGGTCATTCCAGACTGAGTGTAGAAAAAACTTTTTCAACCATAGAGTTGTGAATTTATGGAATTCCCTGCCACAGAGGGCAGTGGAGGCCAAATAACTGGATGGATTTAAGAGAGAGTTAGATAGAGCTCTAGGGGCTAGTGGAGTCAAGGGATATGGGGAGAAGGCAGGCACAGATTATTGATAGGGGATGATCAGCCATGATCACAATGAATGCTGGTGCTGGTTCGAAGAGCCGAATGGCCTCCTCCTGCACCTATTTTCTATGTTTCTATGTAATTTGATTCAATGAAAATCATGGCACAACTGTCCTCTGCAACCTTTGAGCTTGAGTGTTTGAATTGCTGAACCAGGCTATCATCTAATCATAATGTTGTTCAAGATATGGGCTCTTGAATCGGCGAGACCAAATACAGACTGGGCGATCGTTTCACGGAACACCTTCGCTCAGCACGTATGAACCAACCTAATCTCCCGTTTGCAGGACATTTTAAATTTCTTTCCCGTTTCCACACACACCTTTCTGTCCTCGGTCTCTTCCATTGTCAGAGATAGATAGATAGACAGACAGACAGACAGATAGACAGACAGACAGACAGACAGACAGACTTTTATTGTCATTCAGACCGAAGTCTGAACGAAATTGCAGCAGTCATACATACAATACAATAAAACAATAAACACATATTAACATCCACCACAGTGAGTCCACCCAGCATCTCCTCACTGTGATGGAGGCAAAAGTCTTAGGTCTGCAGTCTCTTCCCTCCTCTTCTCCCTCTGCACTGGGGCGATACCCCCTGGGCGATGTTAAAATCAGTCCCGCGGCTCAAACACCGCGGCCCGGGGTGGTTGAAGCCGCCGCCCACCAGTCCTGCAGACGCAGCCGCTGGCCCACGGCCGAACCCCGGACTCAGGCCACCACCGCCAGAACGCCGTCCCTTGGGCGTCACTTCTCCCCCCGGACCGGGCCACCCCGACTTGGGTGCCGAACCTCCCTCGGGCTGCCAGCGCCGCACCTCCCCGAGCTCGGCCGCTCCGACGGGAGCCTCGTTCCACCCTCGGGCTGGCCGCCATCACGGGAGCATCCCAACCTTTTCCAGCTCCGAGCCGGACCACCCTCACGGGAGCGAGCTCAGAGCGAGTCCTGGCGGTGCTCTGCCTCCGGAGCCTCGAGGTCGTCAGCTCCATTAGGCCTCAGCACAGACGGAGGCAGAGAAGGGGAATACGACAAAAAGGTCGTATTCCCCCGCAGGGAGAGACTGCAAACCCCGTTTCCCCCCCCCCCCCAAAAACACAAACTAAAACCAAAAAACTAGACTAACCAAAACAAAATAAACAACATAAAAAACACAAAACAACGGGACTGCCGGTAAGCCGCTGCAGCCAGAGCCACGCCGCCACTCCGACAGTGTGAGGCTAAACACAAATTATAGGAACAACATCTCATATCTCGCTTGGGCAGCTTACAGCCCAGTGGCAGATGCAGTTTAATGTGGATAATTGTGAGGTTATCCACTTTGGTACAAAAAACAGCAAGGCAATTTGGTGAAAACGATATCTAAATGGTGTCAAGTTCGGAAAAGGGGAAGTACAATGGGATCTGGAGGGTCCTTGTTCATCACTCAATGAAAGTAAGCATGCAGGTACAGCAGGCAGTGAAGAAAGAGAATGGCATCTTGGCATTTATAACAAGAGGAGTTGAGTATAGGAGCAAAGAGGTCCTTCTGCAGTTGTATAGGGCCCTAGTGAGACCGCATCTGGAGTATTGCGTGCAGTTTTGATCCCCTAATTTGAGGAAGGACATTTTTGCTATTGAGGGAGTGCAGCGTAGGTTTACAAGGTTAATTCCCGGGATGGCAGGACTGTCATATGCTGAGAGAATGGAGCGGCTGGGCTTGTATACTCTGGACCTTAGAAGGATAAGAGGGGATCTTATTGAAACATATAAGATTATTAAGGGTCTGGACAAGCCAGAGGCAGGAAACATGTTCCCGATGTTGGGGGAGTCCAGAACCAGGGGCCACAGTTTACGAATAAGGGGTAAGCCATATAGAACGGAGACGAGGAAACACTTTTTCTCATGAAGAGTTGTGAGTCTGTGGAATTCTCTGCCTCAGAGAGCGGTGGAGGCAGGTTCTCTGGATACTTTCAAGAGAGAGCTAGATAGGGCCCTTAAAAATAGTGGAATCAGGGGATATGGGGAGAAGGCAGGAACGGGGTATATTCCTATTGAATATTGATTTCTCTCACTTCAGGTAGCCCCGGCATTCGCTCTCTCTCTATCCCTCCCCCACCCAAGTCGCACTAGCTTCTCGTTTTCACCCTACAAACAGCTGTTTCCTTTATCATCTTTACTTTTTTTGCATATCTTCCATTCATTGTTCTTTATCTCTCCCAGCACTGTCATACCTCTCGCATCCCCTATCCCTAACCAGTCTGTAAAAAGGCCTCGACCCCAAACATCACCTATTCCTTCTCTCCAGAGATGCTGCCTGTCCGGCTGAGTTACTCCAACTTTTTGTGTCTACTATGATCTCATCAGTCAGCCTGCTCTTCCCCACACACCTATTGAGGGTCATAATTCAATTTGGAATTATGCCGAATTTCCTCAAACATCTGAAGGGGCAAACAGATTGGTGAGCTTGCTTTAGTGATTGCATCAATGCTCTGGGTCCAGGACAGATCATCAGAGACTAGGTGGGCGGCACGACTTCTGCAGACGTCTGTCTTTTTGTTATTTTTTGTCCCGTTTTAATTTTTTTTTTTTTTTTTTTGTCCCGTTTTAATTGTAATGTTGTGTGTGTGTGTGTGTGTGTGTGTGTGTGTGTGTGTGTTGTGTGTGTGTGTGTGTGTGTGTGTGTGTGTGTGTGTGTGTGTGTGTGTGTGTGTGTGTGTGTGTGTGTGTGTGTGTGTGTGTGTGTGTGTGTGTGTGTGTGTGTGTGTGTGTGTGTGTGTGTGTGTGTGTGTGTGTGTGTGTGTGTGTGTGTGTGTGTGTGTGTGTGTGTGTGTGTGTGTGTGTGTGTGTGTGTGTGTGTGTGTGGTGTGTGTGGGGGGCAGGGGCTGGGGGGTGGGGGAAACTTTTAAAATCTATCCCCTGCACGGAGAACCCGACCTTTTCTCTGTCGGGTCCCCGTGGACGTTGGGGCCTAGCACCGTGGAGCGGCCTCCAGCAGGAACGACCTGGGGATCCAGTCACGGAGCTGCGGACATACTCACCATTGTGGAGCTGGCCGAGTCCGGAGCGGGAGGAGCGGTGGTGGCACGCTGCTGCAACCTGACCCCGGGATTCGGAGGCTTACCACAGGTCTGGCAGACAGGAACACCGGGAGCCCGTGCGGGTCCCTACTGGGAGAACGCTTTTCAGGGCTTCCGCAACGGTGACTTCACCCGCCCGAGTTGTGGGGTCGAGGAGTACCTGGAGCGGGGCCTTACATCACCGCCCCGCGCGACTTTGTCCGGGGGCTCCAACAACAAGACCCGGAGCGTGGCCTTGCATCACCCGGCGCGGCTTTAATGGCCGCGGGACAATTGTCATCGCCCCCCGGGGGCTTTGACTTTTAACTCGGGAGGGGAATGGGAAATGCAGGGGAGAGATAAGTCTTTGCCTTCCATCACAGCGAGGAGGAGATGCGCTGTGATGGATGTTTGTGTAAATTGTGTTGTGTCTTGGTTCTTTTTTGTGTGGATGACTGCAGAAACCACTCAATGAGGTTCAAATGACAAATAAATTGTATTGTATTGTATTGAACTGTCATTTAATGTAATTTGTAACCCTTATTATGATTGGCTAGTGGGGGTTCCCCTCCCCCCCGCCCATGTATATTGCATCAAGAGTCCATAAGGTATTAAAGAGGGGAGAGCACATTGGGGTGTGCCGATCTTCTGGGATAGCGCATGGGAGTGTGCTGAACTTCTGGAGTTGTTCTATTCGCATGAGGCTGATGGGCTTGAACGAGTAGAGACAAGGATCGGAGCGGCGGTATTGGACTAGGTATTGTATTGGTGTTCTATAGTAAAGAGAGTGGGATTTCACTGTTTTGTATTCGGTGTTTGACTGTCCCAGACAAGGGGGGTAAAATTAGGACCGGAATTACAGTCTCATCGGCAAATGAATCTGATTGGAATTGCTTCTTGTGTTTCTCATAGAAACATAGTAACATAGTAACATAGAAAATAGGTGCAATATGAGGCGATTCGGCCCTTCGAGCCAGCACCACCATTCATTGTGATCATGGCTGATTGTCCCCCATCAATAACCCGTGCCTGCCTTCTCCCCATATCCCTTGACTCCACTAGCCCCTAGAGCTCTATCTAACTCTTAAATCCATCCAGTGACTTGGCCTCCACTGCCCTCTGTGGCAGGGAATTCCATAAATTCACAACTCTCTGGGTGAAAAAGTTTTTTCTCACCTCAGTCTTAAATGACCTCCCCTTTATTCTAAGACTGTGGCCCCTGGTTCTGGACTCGCCCAACATTGGGAACATTTTTCCTGCAACTAGCCTGTCAAGTCCTTTTATAATTGTATATGTTTCACCAGAGAAGACACCCAGCAACTGGTGATGTCCATGAATTGCAGACTTCAAGCAGTCATTGCATGGAAAGGATATGCAACAAAATACTAAACATGTTACTTTCATTGACATGACATTGCTGTGTCCCAAACATTATGGTGCTCTTGAAATGGGGGGCTATATATAAACACTGCAGTAATTTCTACATGGTGAAATTAAAATGTATAAAAATGGCCTTTATTAAAATCTGACAATGTGCACTTTAACCACGTGTGAGTTTTTCTATTGCAAATCTCAAATTGTGGAGTTCAGAGGCAAATAAATAAATGATGGGTCTTTGTCCCAACCATTATAGAGGGCCCTGTATTTCATTGGAATACAACTTGGCTCCAGCAGGTTAACGAGCAACTGCAGCCGGAGCCTTGCGGACGTCCAAGAGCGGAGAGCGAGCGTGATCCTACCGTTCAGAGTTGAGGGGTAATTGCCGGGGGATGGAAAGCGGTGACTCTGGATTAATCCTGACACCTTTCGTCAGCGAGAAGAAGGCAGTGGAATGGCGAAGAGATGGCCCATGGGGGGGGGCAGGGAGCTGTCAACGACGGGTCAGCTCGGACCTTGCATCCCATCCCCAGAATGAACACAACATGCATTCTCGACAGGGCCAAGGATGGCTTATATTAGGAACTATGACGTGAGGGGCTGGGCGACGTGTGATTGGTCTGACCCCCTGTCTGTCAGCGTCAAAGGTCAGCGATTGGTCCATCACGTCACTAGCCGGGCCCACAAGCACTCCAGCACCAATCAACATCTTTGTGAATCTTTTGCCACACACTGCTTCTAACAATAAATGCTTCTTGTAATTGGTCTGTGACCAGAATAGCAACACACACACACATAACACTCACTCCCATGTATTGGCACACACATACATACCAATATCTTTTGTACAACAGCTCCAACATGATGTCCCTACAATCTAGAGACAGCCATCAAGGCTGTGCTACCTGCCGATCACCATCCCCTCACACTCACCCCCTACGACGTGTACGTGGCACTGAGTAGGACTAATGCACGTAAGGTTGCTGGCCCTGACGGCATCCCCGGGCGCGTGCTCAGGGCCTGTGACTGACATCTTCAACCTGTCACTTGCCCAAGCAGTTGTCCCCACTTGCCTTAAAGCCACCTCCATCGTGCCAGAGCCAGAGGACAGAGAGGGGAGAGAGGGGGGGGGGGGGGGGGGGGGGGGGGGGGGGGAGAGAGAGAGAGAGAGAGAGAGAGAGGGGGGGGGGGGAGGGGGAGGGGGGGAGGGGGGAGAGAGGGGGGGGGGGAGGGGGGGGGAGAGGGGAGGAGAGAGTTTTGCCTATTATCTATCGGGATGTGCTAAGAGTGAGGAATTTGGTTGTTTTCAGCCAGCGTGTTGCTCCACAGAGGGAGGGGGATGTTGTGGGTGTGGGAGTGGCCAGTCCTCACCCTGTCGTGGCGGGTGTGGAGGAGAGGCGTGTGCTTAGAGAGGTTCTGACTGAGCTTACCACCGCTCCGTCGGATCTGCTCATCGGGCCTAGGCTCAGGAATATATCTCGGGCACCGACTCCACACAACTTGAGCCCCCTCATCGAGATGCCCAGCGTGCCGTTTCGTGATGCGAAGAGACGCACACTGCACAGAATGCTCCTGCACATTCTTTGTCTTCTGTCCCGACATACCTTGGCGGTCTGTGGTTCCACCTGAAGACGGGGGCAACCCCAGTGGATGTCTCTCTACAAGGGAGTTGTCCCCCTTTACATTGGGGACCTGGGGTGGAGAGTGTTGCACAGAGCGGTGGCGTGTAATAAACTTTTGACTCAGTTCACGGGCTTGTCGGCTGCCTGTATTTTCTGTGGTGAGGTAGAGACCGTGTTCCATGTGTATATGGAGTGTGTGATTAGTAATTACAGGGGAGTAATTACAAAGGCCATGAATGCCCTTCTTGGGAGGGGGGCTATTATCTCTTCAGAGCTCGAGAGGGGAAAGGGTCCATATACAGGTGGACCCATGGGTGCCCAGGGTGAGACCGGCTCTCCTGCGGAGTTGCCCATTCGTAGGTCCAGGCAGCGGGCGGTCGATGGTCAGGCTAGAGTCGGCTGCCTTCCCCTCTTTCGGGCCTACGTCCGTGCACGTGTGTCGATGGAAATGGAACACGCGGTGTCCACGGGGTACTTTGGAGGCCTTCCGTGGGCACTGGTCACAGCGTGGGGTTGAGAGTATTGTGAACAATGATTGCAATGTTGTATTATAATGATACTTGATATAGTGACATTTGTGTTTATGATTTGATGATGTGTTGTATCATTTGCTGTGTTGAATAAAGTCTTGGAAATAAAAAAAATTAAAAAGAGAGCGAGAGAGAGAGAGAGGCATGAAGGGCTCTATTACAAACTCCTCGGCTGTGGTTTTGGAGGAAAGGTATATGGCCTTATCAAATCAATGTATCTGAATTATAAATGTGGTGTTCAAATTGGGGACAACGCACTGATCTCTTCGCTCAGAGAAGGGGCGTCCGGCAAGGCTGCAATCTGAGCCCGACACTGTTTAATGTATAAATCGACAATTTGGCAGTAAAGTTGGACCAGAGCAACTTGTTATCGAACACACTATGAGCTATACTTACCTTGGTCTAACTGTTACAGCATCAGGGAGCTTCAATATGGCAGTGAATGCACTAAAGGAGAAAGCTCGAAGAGCTCTGTATGCAATAAAAAGAAGATTCTACAACATCCAAATTTCAACTAAACTCTGGCTTAAAATATTTGACAGTGTAATCCATCCTATTGCGCTTTATGGTAGTGAAGTATGGGGTCCGCTCAGTCACCATAGTTATAGTAAATGGGAAAAACATACAACCGAGGCCCTGCATGTGGAATTTTGTCGGAACATCCTCCGTATCCAAAGGAAAACACCAAGAAACGCATTAAGGGCGGAATTAGGCAGATACCCACTGATAATGAATATTCAGAGAAGAGCACAACATTTTTGGAATCACCTTAAATCTAGCCCCCCAGATACTCTCCAGTTTAAAGCCCTTCAAACACAAGAGGGGAGCCCAGAAAAGAGTTCCCTGTGTCAGTTGGTACTGAGACAAACTTCCCCTATTCAGTTAAACCCTATCCAGTTAAATCCTGACTAGCCTCAGATCAATACTGATCCCCAATCACCAGTTAGTGAACCAAATTAACAAACAATGTAAAGAAACATATTTGGAACATTGGGATAAAGAAACCAAAAGCTACAGCAGATTAGAATGTTACTGTGCCCTAAAAAGAGATTTTAAATCTGAATCGGTAATCTGAATGACTACCGTCCGGTGGCCCTTACCTCGGTAGTCATGAAATGCTTTGAGAGGCTGGTGAAGAATCACATCTGCGCCTTCCTCCCTCGGAACATGGACCCGTTGCAGTTTGCATACCGTCCGAACAGGTCCACGGACGATGCGGTCTCCCAGGTCTTGCACACCGCTCTCTCCCATCTGGACAGCCAGAAGGGGGGCTACGTGAGGATGCTGTTCATAGACTACAGTTCAGCCTTCAACACGATAGTCCCCACCAGACTGGCCGGGAAGCTACTGGAATTGGGGCTCAACACCTCCCTGTGTGCCTGGGTCCTGGACTTTCTCACCGCCAGGCCCCAGGTAGTCAAGATGGGAGGGAATACATCGAAGTCCCTCACCCTGAGCACAGGATCGCCCCAGGGTTGCGTCCTCAGCCCCCTATTGTACTCCCTGTACACACATGACTGTGTGGCTAGGTTCAGCTCCAATTCAATAATTAAGTTTGCTGATGACACTGTGGTGGTGGGCCTGATCTCAGACAATGATGAGAGGGCCTACCGGGAGGAGGTGGCTGATCTTGCACTCTGGTGCCAGGAGAACAGCCTCCTCTTGAACATCAAAAAAACGAAGGAGCTGATCATGGACTTTAGGAGGGCACATCATCCAAGGACGTACACTCCATTGAGTATAAATGGGGATCCTGTGGATAGGGTGAACTGTTTTAAATATCTGGGAGTCCACATCTCTGAGGATATGACATGGTCATCACACGCCTCAGCACTGGTGAGTAAGGCAAGGCAGCGCCTTTACCACCTCAGGCAATTGCGGAAATTCAGAGTGTCTCTGAGGATCCTCCAGTGCTTCTACGCAGCAGCGGTGGAAAGCATCTTGTCCGGGAACATTACCATCTGGTTCGGGAATTGCTCTGCCAAGGACAAGAAGGCTCTGCAGAGAGTAGTGCGTTCGGCCGAACGCACTATGGGAACTTCACTCACCCCCCTGCAGGAACTATACAACAAGAGGTGCAACTCCAGAGCAAACAAAATCATGAGAGACCTCTTCCACCCCTGCAACAGACTGTTCCAGCCGCTGCGGTCAGGCAAACGCCTCCGCTGCCATGCAGTGAGAACAGAGAGGTTGAGAAGGAGTTTCTTCCCAGAGGCAATTCGGACTGTAAACGCCTTTCTCACCAGGGACTAACTGTATAGAACGTTTTTTTTCCTTCTATTATTTATTATGTAAAAAAATATGTGTGTTATTATGATTGTGTTTATAATTTGTTTGGATGTTTTGTTGTTCCGCGAGCATTGCCACTTTCATTTCACTGCACATCTCGTATGTGTATGTGACAAATAAACTTGACTTGACTTGACTTGACTTAAATTGGCAGACTATCTCTCAACTGTTAGAGACATAAAGCAGAGACAGACCCTCACCAAACCACTACTTGGCAGTTGAACAAGGAAGACAGAAGAGATTTTGGCAAGCAAGAGAAAACAGAATATGCAGCCACCGTTTGACAGATGAGGTTGAAACAGAGGTGCATTTCCTCCAAAAATGCAAATAAAATGACAAAACATGGAAAACATACTTTGACAAACTCAGTGTGGCAACCCCTGATTTTAAAGAACTAGATGATACCATATAACCATATAACAATTACAGCACGGTAACAGGCCATCTTGGCCCTACAAGTCCGTCCGATACATCAAAACTAAGAATAATCCTTGGCGAAGGAAATACGGCATATCTTGGTGCACAATACGTAACAGCATGACATAATCTGAGAGACGGTGAATGACCAACATTGAAATACAGTAGACTTCATGTTTCATCTGCAAGATAGCACTTATGACAATGACCAACATGCACATGTGTCCGCACACACTAATTGACATTAACTGACACTAAGAAATTAATTTTGAATTGCTAAACTTGCTATTGTGTTGTACTGCTTACAGCTGCAAGAACGTGTAGCATCAATAAAGGGCAATAGGCCTATTGCGAGTTTATGTACAGGGACATATCTATCCATGCACTGTATACATTGAATTTATACTTATGCATTTTAAATATGTATGTAATGTTTTATACTTTGGCAATATAACAATGTATTTGTATCATGCCAATAAAGTTTTTAAATTGAATTTAAAATGAAATTGAATTGAGAGAGAGTTTTTACAGGTCCTTCAGTGATGATGTCACTGCCACACGGTCCACCAATCACAAGCTGCCGAGTGCAACAATGACATCACATTGGGAGGTTGCCAACGGTAACCGCAGCAGGAGAGGTTGAGAGGGAGAGGGAGAGAAGGAGAGAGGGAGAGAGAGAGGGAGAGAGAGAGAGAGAGAGAGAGATAGAGAGAGAGAGAGAGAGAGAGAGAGAGAAGGAGAGAGAGAGAGAGAGAGATATAGAGAGAGATAGAGAGAGAGATATAGAGAGAGATAGAGAGAGAGAGAGATATATATAGAGATATATATATATATATATATATATATATATATATATAGAGAGAGAGAGAGAGAGAGAGAGAGAGAGAGATATATAGATATATATATATATATACTGATAGAGAGAGAGAGAGAGATAGAGATAGAGAGAGAGAGAGAGAGAGAGAGAGAGAGAGAGAGAGATAGAGATAGATAGAGAGATCGAGGATAGATAGATAAATAGATAGATAGATAGATAGATAGATAGATAGATAGATAGATAGATAGATAGATAGATAGATAGATAGATAAGGAGAGATAGAGAGAGAGATAGATAGAGAGGGATATATATATATATATCAATATATATATATTTAGAGAGAGAGGGAGAGAGATCGAGTGAGAGCCTGTATTTCATCGGCAAGGTAGAGACCATGTTCCACGTGTATATGGAGTGTGTAAGGTTGCTGCCCGTGTACGAATATCTGAAGGGGCTGCTCCTCAAGATCTGGTTACATTTTAGTCCCATGATCCTGGAGTTTGGGCACAAGGCAGGGAGTGGGGAGGGCCGGCCTCAACCCCACTCGCTCCCCTTGGCCCCGCCCACGCCACGCCTCCCGTGGGGGCTATGGGTTAGTGGTGCAATATTGCATTGTGGAACGGGTTGCGTTGGGGGACCAGGCCTCCTGTGTGACAGGGACCCAATGGGGAGCAAACACAAAGGGGTCTGAACTTGGTCTAGTTATTCTTATTTTTTGTTATTTTAGGCGAAGTTCACCCCTTCTGTCTCACTTTTACTTTTGTTACTATCTCCATTTATTTTGCTATTGTTTTGGGCAACGTTTTGATTGAGTTTTTCAGCGAGTCGAGCAAGCTGCTGACCTTAACTGGACTGGTGAGCACCTGGACCAGGATGGTGTGCAGGTAGAAATTAGTTTATCTTGGGCATAGACACTGCGGGCCGAAGGGCCGGCTCCTGTGTACTGCTCTGGGTTGTGTTTTGTTTTTGTTTTGTAAACGGTGCAGGAGGAGGCCATTTGGCCCTTCGAGCCAGCACCGCCATTCATTGTGATCATGGGGGGAGGGGCAAGGGTGAGATTGTGAGCGCGCATTCCAGGTGGGGCAAGAGGAAGAGAGAGAGGGGCGGTGGGGGGGGGGTTGCGAAAAGATGTGTCATAAATTAATACATTTTGTTCTTGGCTTTGATAGCAATTGATTTTTATGATGGGATCTGTTAAAGAAAAATAGGTGGTATCAATCTGAAACCAAAGGATGATTGCTACACAATGCACAATAGATCATTTAGCATCAGTGGACTCTCCACTGTCGTGCTGAGTGTATCCATTCATTATTTCCTATGTTCAACATCTGTCAGCCTTGATAGAACACACCTGCCTTTGAATATCGAGGAGGGGAGAGAGAGAGAGAGAGAGAGAGAGAGAGAGAGAGAGAGAGATAGAGAGAGAGAGAGAGAGAGAGAGAGAGAGAGAGAGAGAGAGAGAGAGAGAGAGAGAGAGAGAGAGAGAGAGAGAGAGAGAGAGAGAGAGAGAGAGAGAGAGAGAGAGAGAGAGAGAGAGAGAGAGAGAGAGAGAGAGAGAGAGAGAGAGAGAGAGAGAGAGAGAGAGAGAGAGAGAGAGAGAGAGAGAGAGAGAGAGAGAGAGAGAGAGAGAGAGTCCATCCTCATTCCTGTTCTAATCAAGAGTTTGGGTTGTTACGAATGAGTATGCTGCTTGAATCATAACAATAATGCTTTGAGAATTTGAAAGTTTGCACTTTAAGAGGTAGTTGTTGGACTTGGACTTGGGCTTATTTCCACCCACACTGTTGAGTGCATTGTAAATGGTAGTGAATTGAGGAATGCAGTTGAACAAAGGGATCTAGGAATAACTGTGCATAGTTCCCTGAAGGTGGAATCTCATGTCGATAGGGTGGTTAAGAAAGCTTTTGGTATGCTGGCTTTTATAAATCAGAGCACTGAGTATAGAAGTTGGGATGTAATGTTAAAATAGTGCAGGTGAGACCAATTCTGGAGTATTGTGTACAATGTTGGTCGCCTAATTATAGGAAGGATGTCTACAAAATTGAGAGAGTACAGAGGAGATTTATTAGAATGTTGCTTGGATTTCAGCAACTAAGTTACAGAGAAAGATTGAACAAGTTAGATCTTTATTCTTTGGAGCGCAGAAGGTTAAGTGGGGACTTGATAGAGGTCTTTAAAATGATGAGAGGGATAGACAGAGTTGAACTGGATAAGCTTTTCCCATTGAGAGTAGGGAAGATTCAAACAAGAGGACATGACTTGAAAATTAAGGGACAGAGGTTTAGGGGTAACATGAGGGGGAACTTCTTTACTCAGAGAGTGGGAGCTGTGTGGAATGAGCTTCCAGTGGAAGTGGTAGAGGCAGTTTCGATTTTATCATTTCAAAATAAATTGGATAGGTATATGGACGGGAAAGGAATGGAGGGTTATGGTCTGAGTGCAGGTAGATGGGACTAGGGGAAAATAAGTGTTCGGCATGGACTTGAAGGGCTGAGCAAAGCAAGCGCGCTGTCTGCGGAGGGCGCTCAGCATCGCCAAGGACTGCTCTCACCCCAACCATGGACTGTTTACCCTCCTACCATCCGGGAGGCGCTACAGGTCTCTCCGTTGCCGAACCAGCAGGTCGAGGAACAGCTTCTTTCCGGCGGCTGTCACTCTACTAAACAACGTACCTCGGTGACTGCCAATCACCCCCCCCCCCCCCCCCCGGACACTTATTATTTTTTTTTTTATTCAAATCGTTTGCTATGTCACTCTTCAAGGGAGATGCTAAATGCATTTCGTTGTCTCTGTACTGTACACTGACAATGACAATTAAAATTGAATCTGAATCTGAATCTGAGATGGCCTGTTTCCGTCCAGTAATTGTTATATGGTTATATTGCTATCTTAGGTGCACGTTCTGGTGACATTCTGAGCACATGTCCTACAGATTTCATCCTGCGTCCCTCTATGTCCTGGCTGAGAGGCTTTGTTGCAGTATCCCAGTAGACAAATGCATTCTCGGGTGTCTTTCCTTTGAGAACCACCAACTTACAAGAGATACAGCTGTATCAATAGCTGAAATGAAGTACGGGAAATCAGTAATGGCATTGCCAGCATAAATATTGACTGGGAATTAATTAATTAAAATGTTAAAATTATTAAAAATATGTATATTTTTGTCTTTGTATACGCAGTGGAAGAAGAAATGAGCAGAATGTTGAAAATCATGAACTTGGTGGGTAGTGATATAGATGCACAAATTGTTTTAATATCAATCAATTTAAATAACATTCATATCAACATTTCTAAAGTGAAGTTTTCGGTTAATGTATTGGTAGTTTATTCATTCTAAACTAATGCTATCTATAATATAACGCAGGTAAAGTTCACAAGTTATAGCAGTAGAATTGGGCCATTTGGCCCATTGGGTCCATTACCATTCAATCATGGCTGATCTCTGCCTCCTAATCCCATTTTCCTGCCTTCTCCCCGTCTAAGTTGACACCCATTCTAATCAAGAATTTGTCTAGCTCAGCCTTAAAAATATCCACTGACTTGGCCTCTACAGCCCTCTGGCCAAGAATTCTACAGATTAAATACCATCTGACTAAAGAAGTTCTTCCACCTCCTCTTTCTAAAAGAGCGCCCTTTAATTCCAAGGCTATGACCTCTGGTCTAAGACTCTCCCACCAGTGAAAACATCCTATTGTCTGGGACTAGATGTTAAGTATCCCGACAGGGTTTGGGAGGATGCTACTCGCTAGAGACAGACAGATCAACACCCTGGGAACAGGTGAACAAAGAAACACTGTGAAAATGGTCACATGATGAACGTCTGGTGAGAACAGAGCAGCATGTAATTTAATTGCTAGGCAGTATAGCCTTATAACAATTACAGCACGGAAACAGGCCATCTCGGCCCTTCAAGTCCATGGTGGCTGGGAACAGCCATTTTGCAAAGGAACAAGAGGACATGACTTCAGAATTAAGGGACAGAAGTTTAGGGGTAATATGAGGGGGAACTTCTTTACTCAGAGAGTGGTAGCGGTGTGGAATGAGCTTCCAGTGGAAGTGGTGGAGGCAGGTTCATTGGTATCATTTAAAAATAAATTGGATAGGCATATGGATGAGAAGGGAATGGAGGGTGCAGGCAGGTGAGACTAAGGGGGAAAAAAAAGTTGTTCGGCACGGACTTGTAGGGCCGAGATGGCCTGTTTCCGTGCTGTAATTGTTATATGGTTATATGGTTAACTGTATGATGAGAATGAAAATGTTGATAAGGAACGAAGATGCATTTTGTTTATTCTGCCCTTGGATGAGTAACAACTCAAAATGATTGACTTTAGAATTGTGAGAGTCTTGGGTTTGAACAAAGACTTCCCTTAGGAGATTGATGGAAAATTAGTATAAAAGAGGGCGGTCTGAGACATGGGCAGTGACAACCCGGGAACAACCATCACAAGAAGGAGGGACACGAGTTCAAAGCTCAGAGAAGACAAACCCCCTACCAACAGAGTGAATCTGTCCTATTCATTCATAGGGGCAATATCGGACTTTGTGATTTGGTTTAAGAAGTGATAATTTGAAATAATAAAGTAAAGGAGAAGTTATTAGAAGTCAAGTGTTTGCATGCATGTTTTAAATACTCGAGTGTTAATAAAGATTGTTGTAATAAACAACATTAAACCTTGGTTTAGAGTCTTGTTTGGCACGTCAGTTGATACCCTATAGAGGCAATAGGGTCATCAATCCTTTCCACATTCCCTCTATCCATGCCTTTCATTATTCTGTAAGTTTCAATGTGATCCCTCATCCTTTAAAACTCCAGCGAGTAGAGGCCCAGTACTGTCAAACGCTAATGTACTAACCCACTCATTCCTGAATCATTCTTGTAACCCTCCTCTGGACCCTCTCCAGAGCCAGCACATCTTCAGATATGGGGCCCAAATTTGCCCACAGTACTCCAAATGCAGATTGACCAGCACCTTATAGAGCCTCAGCGATGCATCTCTCCTTATAGAGCCTTATAGAACCTCAGCATTACATGTCTTGCATAAAGGTTTATAGTTAAGTCTGCCGACTACTCTTTTCACTTTTATTGATTAAGTCTCCGTTCCTTCCATTTCTCATTCTCACTGGCTTTTTGTTCTCTCGTATACCTTTATTATTTCTTTGAGGCAAGCTTTAAGGAATTATTTAAATTCTCTGCCATTTCCCATCTTTAATTCTCCTGTCTCTGCCTGTAAGGGCCCACACCTGCCATATTTAGCATTTTCCTCCTGCATTCCATTTTATTTTCTCACCATTCGAGGCATGGAAACTGGACTTTCGGTCATCCTTATCCTTGCCAAGCAAGATTTTTTCTAGTCCCAATTGCTCACATTTGGCCCATATCTCTTCAAATCTTTCCTATCCACATGTGCCTGTCCAAGTGTTTATTAAATGCTGTTATAGTACATGTTTTTTTACTATTTCCTCTTGCAGCTCCTTCTATATACGCACCACCCTGTGAAAATGGTCGACCCTCCAGTTCCTCTTGAATATTGCCCCTCACCTTAATTCTATGTCCCCTGGTTCTTGATTTCCCCTACTCTGGGTAAAAGGCTGTGCATTCATCCTCATGATTTTGTGCACCTTGTCTTGTATTCCATCTGCCATTTCATTATCAATTTATTGATTCTTCTTTGAGTTCTAAATTCTCCCATTCTTCAGGACAAAAACTATATCTGACAACTTATGTGCTTGTTAACACTCCCTTTAATTCCTCATGCCAGCAATGAATAATTCGCTGTTTTTTGTTTGTTTTTGCGCATTCAAATACTTTTCTTTATTTGTTCTTGATGTCAGATCAAAGGGAAAAGAATGTGGCCTAAAAATCACAAAATTAAGCCCCTTGATGCTTATGGTTATGACGTAATTCCACACAGTGCACAAGGTAAATATAAATCATTTTGCTCTGAGATATCCATAAGGAAACAGCAATTTATTGGAACTGAACATAATACTTGAAATGAAGTTGTCACCAAAAGATGCATAATGTTGAAAGCCATTTTCTATGTTTCTCACATTTAATGATTCAATGGTATTTTATTGTCTCATGCACCTAGGTAGAGTGAAACTCATGTTTTGTACACATTTCAGTAACAATCTTGTTGTAAATGGGGCACAACCATACTTAAGTACAAAAGTGTGAGATTAGTAGATCACATTGAGGCACTGGGTCTCTGGCGTTGTGGGACAGCAACTTTACTGTATGTGCCACTGTGCCTCCCTTCTCTGCATGGAAACCAATCACAGACTAGCCAACTGGTTTGCAAACTATTTTGCAAACTATGACTTACATCTTAGCGCAGGGTCATAACCATATAATATAACCATATAACCATATAACAATTACAGCACGGAAACAGGCCATCTCGACCCATCTAGTCCGTGACGAACACATAATCTCCCCTAGTCCCATATACCTGCGCTCAGACCATAACCCTCCATTCCCCTCCCATCCATATAACTATCCAATTTATTTTTAAATGATAAAAACAAACCTGCCTCCACCACCTTCACTGGAAGCTCATTCCACACAGCTACCACTCTCTGAGTAAAGAAGTTCCCCCTCATGTTACCCCTAAAATTCAGTCCCTTAATTCTCAAGTCATGTCCCTTGTTTGAATCTTCCCTACTCTCAGTGGGAAAAGCTTTTCCACGTCAACTCTGTCTATCCCTCTCATCATTTTAAAAACCTCTATCAAGTCCCCCCTTAACATTCTGCGCTCCAAAGAATAAAGCCCTAACTTGTTCAACCTTTCTCTGTAACTTAGTTGCTGAAACCCAGTCTAGTAAATCTCCTCTGTACTCTCTCTATTTTGTTGACATCCTTCCTATAATTAGGCGACCAAAATTGTACACCATACTCCAGAATTGGCCTCACCAATGCCTTGTACAATTTTAACATTACATCCCAACTTCTATACTCATAGTTTGTAAGTTGATTGGAAAGACTCAATGGCTTGTTTTCTGAAGAATTTTAATTTGTATCATTAGTTTGTACTTTTGGTGCTGATCAGAAAATGTTATTCTTCTACTTTTAACTTGGTTTATTTCTCTTGTATCCTTGTTGTAGAAACTATTGTTCAGCATGTCGGTACTACAACACAGGTAAAGTTCACGTTATAGCAGTAGAATTGGGCCATTTGGCCCATTGGGTCCACTGCCATTCAATCATGGCTGATCTCTGCCTCCTAATCCCATTTTCCTGCCTTCTCCCCATCTCCCTTGACACCCGTTATAATCAAGAATTTGTCTATCTCCCCCTTAAAAATATCCACTGACTTGGCCTCCACAGCCCTCTGTGGCCAAGAATTCTACAGATTAAATACCATCTGACTAATGAAGTTCTCCCACCTCCTCTTTCTAAAAGAGCACCCTTTAATTCCGAAGCTATGACTTCTGGTCCAAGACTCTCCCACCAGTGGAAACATCCTATTGCCTGGGACTGGATGTTAAGTATCCCGACAGGGTTTGGGAGGATGCTACTCGCTAGAGACAGACAGATCAAAACCCTGGGAACAGGTGAACAAAGAAACACTGTGAAAATGGTCACATGATGAACATCTGGTGAGAACAGAGCAGCACATAATTTAATTGCTAGGCAGTATAGCCTTGTGAAGATAAGGTGTCTGGGAACGGCCATTTTGCAAAGGAACTGTATGATGAGAATGAAAACTTTGACAAGGAACAAAGATGCGTTTTGTTTATTCAGCCCTTGGATGAGTAACAACTCAAAATGATTGACTTTAGAATTGTGAGAGCCTTGGGTTTGAACAAAGACTTCCTTTAGGAGATTGAAGGAAAATTAGTATAAAAGAAGGGCGGTCTGAGACACGGGCAGTGACAACCCGGGAACAACCATCACAAGAAGGAGGGACACGAGTTCAAAGCTCAGAGAAGACAAACCCCCTACCAACAGAGTGAATCTGTCCAATTTATTCATAGGGGCAATATCTGACTTTGTGATTTAGTTTTGGAAATGATAAGTTGAAATAGTAAAGTAAAGGAGAAGTTATTAGAAGTCAAGTGTTTGCATGCATGTTTTAAGTTACTCGAGTGTTAATAAAGATTGTTGTAATAAACTAAATTAAACCTCGGTTTAGAGTCTTGTTTGCCATGTCAGTTGATAACCTATAGAGGTAATAGGGTCACCAATCCTTTCCACATTCACTCTATCTATGCCTTTCATTATTCTGTAAGTTTCAATGTCATCCCCCTCAACCTTCAAAACTCCAGCGAGTAGAGGCCCTGTACTGTAAACGTTAATGTACTAACCCATTCATTCCTGAATCATTCTTGTAAACCTCCTCTGGACCCTCACCAGAGGGGTCCAAATTTGCCCACGGTACTCCAAATGTAGGCTAACCAGCGCCTTATAGAGCTTCAGCGATGCACCCCTCCTTATAGAGCCTTATAGAGCCTCAGCGTTACATGCCGTGAGTAAAGTTTATTGTTATGTCTGCTGACTACTCTTTTCACTTTAATTGATTAAGACTACGTTCCTTCCATTTCACATTGTCACTGGCTTTTTGTTCTCTCGTATACATGTATTATTTCTTTAAGGTAAACTTTAAGGAATTATTTCACTTCTCTGCCATATCCCATCTTTAATTCTCCTGTCTCTGCCTGTAAGGGCCCACACCTGCCATATTTAGCATTTTACTACAGCAGCCATGTTATGTTCTCACCATTCGAGGCATGGAAACTGGCCTTTCCGCCCACCTTATCCTTGCCAAGCAATATTTTTTCTAGTTCCATTTGCTGACATTTAGCCCATATCTCTTCAAATCTTTCCTATCCACATGTGCTTGCCCAAGTGTTTTTTAAATGCTGTTATAGTACATGTTTTAACTATCTCCTCTGGCAGTTCCTTCTATATACGCACCATCCTGTGGAAATGGTCGACCCTTCAGTTCCTCTTGAATATCGCCCCTCACCTTAAATCTCTGTCCCCTGTTTCTTAATTTCCCCTACTCTGGGTAAAAGGCTGTGCATTCATCCTCATAATTTGGTACACCTAGTCTTGTATTCCATCTTCCAAATTGTATTTATCAATTTATTGATTCTCCTTTGAGTTCTAAATTCTCCCATTCTTCAGGACAAAAACTATATCGGACAACTTATGTGCTTGTTAACACTCCCTTTAATTCCTCATGCCAGCAATGAATAATTCACTGTTTTTTGTTTGTTTTTGTGCATTCAAATACTTTTCTTTATTGTTCTTGATGTCAGAGCAAAGCAATGAAAAGAAAACCCAAAATAGCGCCATTGGGACAAGACGAACCTGGGGAACAAAATGCACACAGTGTGCAAGGTAAATAAAATTCATTTTGCTCTGAGATATCCATAAGGAAACAGCAATTTATTGGGAACTGAACACAAGACTTGAAATGAAGTAGTGACCAAAAGGTACATAATATTGAAAGCCATTTTCTACATTTCTCACATTTAATGATTCTTTGTTCTTGGTTTTTTTGTGGTTCTTGGTCCTGCAAAATATTCCAAATGGAATTTAAATTGGAGATGGTGGAGGGAGGACTTAAGCCAGAAAGGGTTATTGGGAAGAAAGAGCTACCTTAAATGTAGTTGCATCTGGTTAGGTGACTATAGTAGGGTGGAGATATTCCATGCTTTAATTGTGTGGGGTCAGAACGAATTGCTGTACACATCTGTCTTGGTAGCTGGAATCACAAATTGGATTGAATGCCCTCGTCTGCTCTTAATTGATTTGGGTTTGGTGTAGGTCTTGTAATCTATATCAGGCTGACCATTTAACATTTTGTAAAAACAGGTCAAACGGTGAGCTTCACATCTGTCTTGGAGAGGGTTCCACCCCAGAGAATTCAGAAGTTTGGTAACACTTGTTTCTCTCTCATAGATGGTTGTAACCTAACGTCAAGTAGGAAGGGAAATGTGCTACACATTCATATTTTCATGCCCTGTTGCAGCTATGTGGGCAAAGTATGAGAGGGTGAAGTGAAACAAGGTGAGTATAGCTTCTCCTTGACAGAAGTTGAACAATGATGAAAGTTGCACCTCAGAAAATTTAGGACACCTGTTGCTTTCACCATTGCATGATGAGTCTGACCATTCCAACGCAGATCGTTCTGCAATTTGATGCTAAGATACTTGGTTTGTTTGGATTCTTCAAGGGTTGCACCAAGTATATTGTGATGACCACACTGACGAGCACCAGGCCACCATATCTAGCAACCATGAACCCACTGATGAGCACCAGGCCACCATATCTAGCACCATCACCGACTTCATCAATTACCACGCCCTGCCCGACCAAGCTTCCAACCTCATCGTTCCCCAGCCCTGCACGGCCCGTTTTTACCTTCTAGCCAAAATCCACAAACCCGGCTCTCCCGGCAGACCCATTGTCTCTGCCTGTTCGTGCCCCACCGAACTCATCTCCACATACCTTGCATCCATACTATCCCCCTTGGTCAAATCCCTTCCCACCTATGTTCTAGACACCTCAGACACTCTCCGCCGCCTCAGCGCATTCCACTCTCTAGGCCCTCACCCCTCATCTTCACCATGGATGTCCAGTCACTCTACACCTCCATCCCCCACCAGGATGGCCTCAAAGCCCTCCGGTTCTTCATCGACCAGAGGAGCAACCTATAACCAGCCACTGACACTCTCCTCCGCCTAGCGGAGTTGGTCCTCACCCTCAACAACTTTACGTTTGACTCCTCCCATTTCCTCCAAACACAAGGCATAGCTATGGGCACACGCATGGGCCCCAGCTACGCCTGCCTCTTTGTCGGGTACGTTGAACAATCCTTGTTCAATACGTACCAGGGCCCCATCCCCGACCTCTACCTCCGTTACATTGACGTCTGCTTTGGGGCCACCTCCTGAAACCACACACAACTGACTGACTTCATCCACTTCACCACCAACTTCCATCCGGCACTCCAATACACCTGGACCATTTCCGACACTTCCCTACCATCCCTTGACCTCACCATCTCCATCGCAGGGGACAGACTTCTGACCGACATATACTACAAACCAACTGACTCACATGGCTATCTGGACTACACGTCTTCCCACCCTGCCCCCTGTAAAGACTCCATCCTCTACTCCCAACTCCTCCGTCTACGCCGCATCTGTTCCCAGGATGAGACGTTCCATACCAGGGCATTGGAAATGTCTTCGTTCTTCAGGGAACGGGGATTCCCCTCCGCCACCATAGATGAGGCTCGCACCAGGGTCTTATCCATACCCCGCAACACTGCTCTCTCTCCCCATCCCCGCACGGGAGACTAAGCGGAGGTTGGACGATCGTTTCGCCGAACACCTCCGCTCACTCCGCAATAACCTACCTGAACTCCCGGTGGCTCAGCACTTCAACTCCCCCTCCCATTCCCAATCCGACCTCTCTGTCCTGGGTCTCCTCCATTGCCAGAGTGAGCAACGCCGGAAATTGGAGGAACAGCACCTCGTATTCCGCCTGGGTTGCTTGCGTCCGGATGGCATGAACGTTGAATTCTCCCAATTTTGCTAGCCCTTGCTGTCTTCTCCCCTTCCTTAACCCTCAAGCTGTCTCCTCCCATCCCCCCGTCCTCGGGCTCCTCCTCCTCCCTTTTTCCTTCCTTCTCCCCCCCCCACCCTCCATCAGTCTGAAGAAGGGTTTTGGCCCGAAACGTCGCCTATTTCCTTCGCTCCATAGATGCTGCTGCATCCGCTGAGTTTCTCCAGCAATTTTGTGTACCATCGATCTTCCAGCATCTGCAGTTCCTTCTTGAACAATATATTGTAAGATGTTTCACCTGGATTCCTCTTTCTGGTGACACGCATGGTTTCACATTTGGAAGGGTTGAACTGCATGCCCCATTGTTGTGACCACTCAACCATTGTATCGAGATCCTTTTGGAGAGCATCTGCATCATCAGCTGACTTAATTGGACGGTACAGCAAACAATCATCAGCGAATAGTCTGGTCGTGCTTGCAACTTTTTCATGGATGTCATTTATTATCATCAGACTTGGCTGGAATAAGTATGTAGCTAAGGATCATACTGAAGTCCGTGAAACCACCAAATCATGGGCTATGGCAGGTAGACCCAGACAGCGGCTTGTGTTTGAGAACAAGAAGCTCACTAATGCAAGGTATAAGTATGCTGTTCGCTTCATCTGTAAAAATGAGCAAACTATGAGGGCTGTTTCCATGGCTAAGAAGCTGCTAAGTAACAATGCTACAGATTTGGGAAGATTCAAACAAGAGGACATGACTTCAGAATTAAGGGACAGAAGTTTAGGGGTAACATGAGGGGGAACTTCTTTACTCAGAGAGTGGTAGCGGTGTGGAATGAGCTTCCAGTGGAAGTGGTGGAGGTAGGTTCGTTGGTATCATTTAAAAATAAATTGGATAGGCATATGGATGAGAAGGGAATGGAGGGTTATGGTATGAGTGCAGGCAGGTGGGACTAAGGGAAAAAAGTTGTTCGGCACGGACTTGTAGGGCCGAGATGGCCTGTTTCCGTGCTGTAATTGTTATATGGTTATATGTCCTACAGATTTCATCCCGCGTCCCTCTATGTCCTGGCTGAGAGGCTTTGTTGCAGTATCCCAGTACCCATGGACTAATGCGGATGAAGACCGGCTCTAGCGTGACGGAGTGCACCAGGTGCAGCCACTTGACATCCACGAGCAGTGAATGGGCTCGAAGGAAGTTGGCGCCCAGCAGCGTCTGGGAAACATCGGCAATGACAAACTGCCACGAAAAGGAGCTGCTGCCAAAGTTGAGGGAGATGGTGCGAAACCCGTAGGTGCGAATAGCACTCCCGTTCGCCGCGGTGAGGAGGGGGCCCCGTTTGCCCGCACGGATGTCAGCGATAGAGGGAGGCAGAACACTCACTTTTGCACCAGTGTCCACGAGGAATCGAACCCCAGTGCGGCGATTCCAGGCAAAGACGCGATGAATCACTGACGACCGGCCCCTTCATTTCCCGGGAATGAACAGGGTCGTCGACATTGCCTGACTGCAGCTCCCCAGCGACAATGGTAATAACACCAACCCCCTTCTGTTGGCGTCTGGTGGAACTGCAAATGAATCTGGCCGGTTTGAACGCCAGCGACCTCTGGTGGAACTGCAGGTGGGCCGTGCTGGAAAGACTTGCCTGCAGTGGAATGCCCAATGGTGGCTGGATTTTTGCCGTGGGGGCCGACTGGGAACAGCGGAGACGCGGTGGATAGTGGCCCCGACCTGCTCTGAGTCTCCAAACACCGCGGGAAGGACGGTCAGCACTTCCAGGTCGCGCTGGCAAGACATCCACAGCGCCTGCATGTTGGTAAAGGGATCCCTGGCGAGCTGCAGGTGGATGTCGAGCGGGAGCTGCTGCAGGTAAGCAAATGTAAATAGGAAACAAGGTTCGTGGTCCCCCATTAGGGTGAGCATGTCCTCCAGGAGGGCAGACGGCCGGCGGTTGCCATGGTAATCCATTCGGAGAATCCGAGCTGCCCACTCAGATTCACCAAGGCCAAACCTCCTGATAAGGAATTCCTTAAGGCCCCTATATTTGTTAGCTACGGTGGGCTTTAAGGAAAGCTTAAATCGCTTTGCAGTTGCTTGGTCAAGTGCGCTGACCACGTAAAAGTATTTTGTTTCATCCGCTGATATCCCTCGCACAGCAAATTGTGCCTGTGTCTGCTGGAACCAGATGTCAGGCTCTTCGGTCCACAGAGTAGGGAGCTTAAGTGCAACAGCGTTGCTATCCATCACGACGTGTGATGAATGGTGGGGTCACCAGTTGTAGCGGCCTGGACGAGGTCAGGGAAAGGCCAGGCGCCAGGCAGGTTCAAACAGTAGTCTTTAATCACACAGCGAGAGAACCCGTGGCAGACCAACGCCCCTGTCCCTCAATCGGAGAGGGGGATGATCCAAGGAGTGGCCTATCCCCCAGGGACCGCCACACAGGTAAAGTTCACGTTATAGCAATAGAATTGGCCCATTGGGTCCACTGCCATTCAATCATGGCTGATATCTGCCTCCTAATCCCATTTTCCTGCCTTCTTCCCATCTCCCTTGACACCCGTTCTAATCAAGAATTTGTCTATTTCCGCCTTAAAAATATCCACTGACTTGGCCTCCACAGCCCTCTGTGGCCAAGAATTCTACAGATTAAATACCATCTGACTAACAAAGTTCTCCCACCTCTTCTTTCTTATAGAGCACCCTTTAATTCTGAAGCTATGACCTCTGGTCTAAGACTCTCCCACCAGTGAGACGTTAAGTATCCCGACAGGGTTTGGGAGGATGCTACTCACTAGAGACAGACAGATCAAAACCCTGGGAACAGGTGAACAAAGAAACACTGTGAAAATGGTCACATGATGAACATCTGGTGAGAACAGAGCAGCACATAATTTGATTGCTAGGCAGTATAGC
Source organism: Leucoraja erinaceus (assembly GCF_028641065.1). Classification (NCBI taxonomy): domain Eukaryota; kingdom Metazoa; phylum Chordata; class Chondrichthyes; order Rajiformes; family Rajidae; genus Leucoraja; species Leucoraja erinaceus. The sequence goes on along the minus strand of NC_073384.1, from coordinate 74,433,638 downwards.
CTTGTGAAGATAAGGTGTCTGGGAACGGCCATTTTGCAAAGGAACTGTATGATGAGAATGAAAACTTTGATAAGGAACGGAGATGCGTTTTGTTTATTCAGCCCTTGGATGAGTAACAACTCAAAATGATTGACTTTAGAATTGTGAGAGCCTTGGGTTTGAACAAAGACTTCCTTTAGGAGATTGATGGAAAATTAGTATAAAAGAAGGGCGATCTGAGACATGGGCAGTGATAACCCGGGAACAACCATCACAAGAAGGAGGGACACGAGTTCAAAGCTCAGAGAAGACAAACCCCCTACCAGCAGAGTGAATCTGTCCAATTCATTCATAGGGGCAATATCTGACTTTGTGATTTAGTTTAAGAAGTGATAAGTTGAAATAGTAAAGTAAAGGAGAAGTTATTAGAAGTCAAGTGTTTGCATGCATGTTTTAAATACTCGAGTGTTAATAAAGATTGTTGTAATAAACAAAATCAAACCTCGGTTTATAGTCTTGTTTGACACGTCAGTTGATAACCTATAGAGGTAATAGGGTCACCAATCCTTTCCACATTCACTCTATCTATGCCTTTCATTATTCTGTAAGTTTCAATGTGATCCCCTCATCCTTCAAAACTCCAGGAAGTAGATTCCCAGTACTGTCAAACGCTAATGTATTAACCCACTCATTCCTGAATCATTCTTGTAAACCTCCTCTGGACCCTCTCCAGAGCCAGCACATCCTTCCTCAGATAAGGGGTCCAAATTTGCTCACAGTACTCCACCAAATGCAGGCTGACCAGCACCTTATAGAGCCTCAGCGTTGCATCTCTCCTTATAGAGCCTTATAGAGCCTCAGCATTACATGTCTTGCGTAAAGGTTTATAGTTAAGTCTGCCTTAACTGGGCTGGTGAGCACCTGGATCAGGATGGTGTGCAGGTAGAAATTAGTTTATCTTGGGCATAGACACTGCCGGTCGAAGGGCGGGCTCCTGTGTACTGCTCTGCGTTGTGTTTTGTTTTTGTTTTGTAAACGGTGCACGAGTAGGCCATTCTGGAGTATTGTGTACAGTTTTGGTCTCCTAATCTGAGTAAAGACATTCTTGCCATAGAGGGAATACAGAGAAGGTTCACCAGACTAATTCCTGGGATGTCACGACTTTCATATGAAGAAAGACTGGATAGACTCGGCTTGTACTCGCTAGAATTTAGAAGATTGAGGGGGGATCTTATAGAAAGGTATAAAATTCCTAAGGGGTTGGACAGATGCAGGAAGGTTGTTCCCGATGTTGGGGACGTCCACGACAAGGGGTCACAGTTTAAGGATAAGGGGGAAATCTTTTAGGACCGGGATGAGAAAAACATTTTTCACACAGAGTGGTGAATCTCTGGAATTCTCTGCCACAGAAGGTAGTTGAGGCCAGTTCATTGGCTATATATAAGAGGGAGTTAGTGGGAGATGTGGCCGTTGTGGCTAAGGGGATCAGGGGGTATGGAGACAAGGCAGGTACGGAATACTGAGTTGGATGATCAGCCATGATCATATTGAATGGCGGTGCAGGCTCGAAGGGCTGAATGGCCTACTCCTACACCTATTTTCTATGTTTCTCTTCCACAACCTTCGGTGTAACAATCTTACTGTAGGACTTTTCGAGGACCGACAATTTCTCGGACAAACCTGAGGTCATCCACTTGCTTCTCCAGCTCCCCAACACGGTCCTTCAGGAGCTGTACCTGGATGCACTTCTCAAATTTGTAGCAGCCAGAGGCACCAGCAGTGTCATTGACCTCCCACATACTGCAAGCATCACACTGAATCAGCTTGCTTGACATCTCCTTCTTACGTCTCTCCATCTCCAGCGTTTTGCGTAGCCTCTTCTCCGAAGACTCTCGAGACAAAGACTCACACATTTCTCACTGGGCACTTCCTTCACTGCCGCACCCTAAGAGCCGTGCTGCTTATATTGACTGACATATTGGCTAATTTATCAATTTACAAACCAAATTCCTCAGATTTAAACTGTTTTCCCCCTGACACACTTCTAACTCTCCTCCAACTCGGGATAGAGCCAACCAGTGCTTTTTCCTGCATATCTTTGCTGCTGTTTCTGCAAAATCCACAAGAATCCAGCTCCCTCTCCTGCTCCAGCTCCATCTCCCGCTCCATCTCCAGTTCCATCTCCAGTACAGCTCTAGCACCATCTACAGTTCCAGCTCCATTGCCATCTCTAGCTCTACCTCCATCTCCATCTAAATCTCTAGTTCTAGCTCCATCTCCATCTCCAGCTCTAGCTAAAGCTCCATTCCCAGTTCTAGATCAAGATCAGCCCAAGAGAAAACCGACAGGGAAGTCCCCCCCTCCCACTCATCTCTCCCCACACCCTGCCTTGTGTCCAAACACTAGAATCGTAGGACTAAAATGCAACCAGAACTTTAGGAACAACCCCTTCAGATATCGGTACAGGAGCAGTAACCTCTTACACTCCATATAAGCGTGGAATACGGTCTCTTCCTTGCCACAAAATATACAGGCAGCGGACGAGCCCGTGAACCGACTCAAAAGTTTATTACACGCCACTGATCTGTGCAGCACTCTCAGCCCAGGCCCCCAATGTAAAGGGGGACAACTCCCTTATAGAGAGACCTCCACTGGGGCCGCACCTGCCTTCGGGTGTAACACCATCCGCCATGGTGTGTGGGGATGGAAAACAAAGGCAAGGAGGTTCAGAATGTGCAGGAACATTCTGTACAGTGAGCGTCTCTTCACATAACGAAATGCCACGCTGGTCATCTCAGAGAGGCGGCTCTGGTTGTGTTGGGCCGGTGCCCGAGAAATACCCCGGAGCCTAGGCACGATGACGGAGATCTGACAGAGCAGGTGAAAGCTCAGTCAGAACCACTCTAGGTGTGCTCCTCTCCTCGACACCCGCCGGTTCAATAAAGTATTTATTATTATTATTATTATTATTATTATTATTATTATTATTATTATTATTATTATTATGACAGAGTGAGGACTGGCCATTCCCGCAGTCGCAACATCCCCCTCACCTCGTGGAGCATCACGCTGGCTGAAAAACAACCAACGGATAACACTTGCATGAGACACGGGCTTAGAGCCTGGGCACTCAGCCAACCCACTCGCACCTGAAAAAACAAACTCATCTGCACAGCGCTCAAGGTCATTGTCAGTAATCGAAAGACCAAAACTCTCTGAAAGTTCACTGACCCCACTACACGAACAGGCCTCGTCACTCACCCCCTCCTCCGGCATGACACCACCCCCAGGATCAATGCCAGGGAAGGGTCCCGAATCCCCTGACCACAACAAGCAGCCCACTGAATTCTCTCTCCCTCTCCCCCACCCAAATCACACTAGGTTCTTGTTTTCACCCGACAAACAGTTTCCTTTATCATTGTCACCTTTTTACACATCTTTCATTCATTGTTATTTATTTCTCCACATCACCCTCTATATCTCTTGTTTCCCTTATCCCTAACCATTCTGAAAAAGAGTCGTCCCGAAATGTCACCCATTCCTTCTCCATAGATGCTGATTGTCCCACTGATTTACTCCAGCATTTTGTGTTCATCTTTATGTAATAGATGGATACAGGTGAGGGGGAGCGGGGTGATTGGCAGATGGCTGGACAAAGGCCAGAGATGGGAAGAACAGAAAAGGCTGTGAGTGAAGATGAGCAGAATGAAAAGCCAGGGAAAGGGATATTGGTGAAAGGGGAAGGGGAAAAGGGGGAAACGTGTCCCATTCAGGTGATGCACAGGGAAGAGAGAGGGAAAAAATGGGATGGACACAAAAGCTGGAATAAGTCAGAAAGTCAGACAGCATTGCTGGAGAAAAGGAATGGGTGACGTTTTGGGTCGAGACCCTTCTTCAGACTGAGTCAGTGAAGAGGGAGACTAGAGATATGGAAGGGTGAGGTGTAAAAATGACAGAACAAAGTATTATGTTATCCAAAAAAATGACAATGTTAATGGAAATGCCATTGTTAGCTGTGGGCTTGGTGAAATCAAGTTACAGACAATGAGCCTCAACAAGATGACTTTAAAGCTGGTATGACCGGTGGGGGAGGGATGGAGAGAGGGGGGATGTCAGGGTTACTTGAAGTTAGAGAAATCAATATTCATACTGCTATCAATAAAAGAGAGGTAGGTTGTTGGATAGTTAACTAAAATCAGAGAATGACATTTCTCAACTCAAACAAAATTTGACAAGGAGCCAAGTGTCCCAACCTGAAATATTGCCCATATTTTCCCCAGTACTTTTTGCCTATATTTGGCTGACAAAAGGAACTGCAGATGCTGGTTCATGCACAAAAAGGCACAAGGTGCTAGAGGCAGCATCTGTGGAGTACATAGATAGGTGGCGTTTCGCAGAGTGCTAGAGCAACTCAGCGGGTCAGGCAGCATCTCTGGTTAACGTGGATAGATGACGTTTCAGGTTTGAAGAAAGTTCGTGACCCAAAAAACGCCCCTATCCATGTTCTCCACAGATAATCACAAAATGCTGGAGTAACTCAGCGGGACAGGCAGCATCTCTGGAGAGAAGGAACCTTCTTCAGACTGAGTCACAGAAGACGGAGACACAGAGATAAGGAAATGGAAGGTGTTACTCCAGCACTCTATCTGAATGGTGTCAGGTTAGGAAAATGAGAAGTACAACGAGACCTGGGTGCCCATGTACATCATCACTGAAAGTAAGCATGCAGGTACAGCAGGCAGTGAAGAAACCTAATGGCTTGTTGGCCTTCATAATGAGAGGAGATGAGTTTAGGAGCAAAGAGGTCTTTCTGCAGATATGCAGGACCCTGGTGAGACACCTGGAGAATTGTGTGCAGTTTTGTTCAACTAGTTTGAGGAAGGTCGTTCTTGCTATTGAGGGAGTGCAGCATAGTTTCACCAGGTTAATTCCCTGGATGGCGGGAATGACATATGATGAAAGAATGGGTCGACTAGGCTTGTATTTGCTGGAATTTAGGATGAGTAGGTATCTTATAGAAACATTTTAAATTCTTAAGGGATTGGACAGTGTAAATGAAGGAAACATGTTCCCGATGTTGGGGATGTCCAGAACCAGGGGTCACGGTTTAAGAATAAGGGGTAGGGCATTTAGGACTAATATGAGGAAAAACATTTTTACCCAGAGAGTTGTGAATCTGTGGAATTCTCTGCCACAATTCACTAGATGTATTCAAGAGAGAGTTGGATTTAGTACAAAGGGCTAATGGAATCAAGGGATATGGGGAGAAAGCATGAATGGGGTACTGATTGTGATTGATCAGCAGTGAGCATATTAAAAATAAATTGGATAGGCATATGGATGAGAAGGGAATGGAGGGTTATGGTATGAGTGCAGGCAGGTGGGACTAAGGGGTAAAAAAAAAAATGTGTTCGGCACGGACTTGTAGGGCCGAGATGGCCTGTTTCCGTGCTGTAATTGTTATATGGTTATATGAATGGCGGTACTGGCTTGAAGGGCCGAATGGCCTACTACTTTTTCTTGTGTATGCCGTGTGCAGCCTAAAGTTGTAGATCAAGGATACACATCCAGGCCAGGACAGCATCAATTTCTGGGTGGATGACTTTGATGCCACCAGGGAAAAGCCTCAGAGAGCAGTCATTCACGATGTGTGGGATAGGCTGGTGTCTGCAGTCGCAAGCAGGGCTGTCTGTCATCCCCCACTTAGCCATTGCTAGCGACGGAGGTCAAAACCCGGTGGTTTCACTGTGAGGTCTGTGATGACCTCTCTGTTGTTGGTGTTGACATCTTTCCAGGCTCAGTCTTGGAGTCAAAGTCTTCCAGGGATTTAATGGAAAACCAGAAGTGTTTGCGGGACTTCAGAGCATGTTGGGCAGATTGCATACTCCTGTACCTAATGTCTATGTTTCTATGTAAAAGTTATTCACTCCACATCACCATCTACAGTGGCTTGCAAAAGTTTTCATACCCCTTGAACTTTTCCACATTTTGTCACGTTACAACCACAAACGTAAATGTATTTTATTGGGATTTTATGGGATAGACCAACACAAAGTGGTGCATAATTGTGAAGTGGAACGAAAATGATACATGGTTTTCAATTTTTTTTACAAATAAAAAGCTGAAAAGTGTGGCGTGCAGAAGTATTCAGCCCCCCTGAGTCAATACTTTGTTGAACCACCTTTCGCTGCAATTACAGCTGCAAGTCTTTTCGGGTATGTCTCTACCAGCTTTGCACATCCAGAGACTGACATTTTTGCCCATTCTTCTTTGCAAAATAGCTCAAGCTCAGTCAGATTCGATGGAGAGCATCTGTGAACAGCAATTTTCAAGTCTTGCCAGAGATTCTCAATTAGATTTAGGTCTGGACTTTGACTGGGCCATTCTAACACATGAATATGCTTTGATCTAAACCATTCCATTGTAGCTCTGGCTGTATGTTTAGGGTCGTTGTCCTGCTGGAAGGTGAACCTCCGCCCCAGTCTCAAGTCTGTTGCAGACTCTATCAGACTCTATTAGGACTCATTTTAGCAACCAGCCCCCGCCATCTTGTTCCGCCATCTTATTCCGCCATCTTATTCCGCCATCTGCTTCCGGCCAAAGATCTGATTTTTGCTTCCACCTCCGCTCCCGTATCTTCACTTTGGTCTTTGAATTTGACCATGCCGTCCACATCTACGAGTGTTGCCTACTGCTCTGCGCTAAATTGTTCCAATCGCCAATGTAGGCAACCCGACTTATCTTTCTTCAGGTTCCCCGTTAAAGAGGAAAGGTAAGAGAACTTTTATTACTTATGTTGCATATAGAAAATCTTATCTTGCCTGTACAATCTCACTGTAGTTAGATCATAGAGCTCAGATAGTCGAGTCTTCATGGCAGCAAACTTGTAAAAATCTTTTTACCTCTCTGTTATTTAATGCAGAATAAGCACATATTGACTCTGTTGTACACTGACAATTTTAGTGCCCCCTGATCCCTTTAGCCACAAGGGCCACATCTAACTACCTCTTAAATCTAGCTAATGAGCTGGCCTCAACTGCCTTCTGTTGCAGAGAATTCCACAGATTCACCACTGTGTGTAAAAAAAAGATTTTCTCATCTCGGTCCTAAAAGATTCCACCTTATCCATAAACTGTGACGCCTTGTTCTGGACTTCCCCAACATTGGGACTAACCTTCCTGCATCTAGCCTGTCCAACCCCGTATGAATTTTCTTCTCAGGAGCATTTCCCCAATAGCACCCCTCAAGAGCTTTTTCTTTCTACCTCTGTTATTTAATGTAGAATAAGAACATATTGACATATTCCAAACGGCATTTCGTTTGGACCTCAAGGGGTCCAAATGACAATTAAATTGAATCTTGAATCTTGAATCTTGACAGTGGGTGCAGAATACCCGCCGACATGATCTCCTACATCGAACTGCGGCGTATTTGTCACATAACTGCCGTCTTTGTTCTGAGCATTTCCAACTTAGCCAGTTTTCCAACAAGCAGACCAAGAACAGGCTAGTTTGGGATGCAGTTCCAACGCTCTTTGACATCCCTAACCCTCTGAAACAACTGTATACTCAACGCAGGATACTTGAGAGGAATAATGAGAACCTTCCATCTTCACCGAAGCCTTCAAAGCAGCAAAGGGGCAAGTAATTTTTAAATAAAATTTAATTTCTCTCTTTTGCAAAATCTATCCCAATGTAATATCCTAACTGATACAATGGTCAGTGGCACAATATGAAATGTCATGTATGGCACTAACATTTTCATGTGTGAGATCTTTCAGAACATTCCAGAGCTAACGCCGGAACGCCGCTTGCCAACCGTGTGACTCGGTGGCATGCGAACACCAGCCGTGGTGAGAGAGGAGCGGTCAAAGAGGGGCCGTGACTGGGACCGGAGCAGCAGACAGCCGCACTGAGCAATGCATCCTGGGACAAAGTTTCGCGCAAGATCACTATTTTACTTACAATTATTTAGCATGAATTGGGTATCTCACATTGATTTAAAATTAGAATTACCAGTGGATGCAAATTTATTTACATGTATATGCTAAATACATTTCATTTGTATAGCTCTTTTAAGCCCTTACTCATTTTTTTTCCCTCGGCAGTGTCACACAACATACCGACCGGCCGACCATTGTTACTGCTTAGCTGCGGACCGGGTTCGTGAGGAAGGACTTCAATTCACACCAGATGCAACTCACAGAGTGTCACACAACATACAGGCTGACCATTCTTACTGCTTAGCTACGGACCAGATTTGTGAGAATGTTATTCAATTCACACCAGTTGTAAATCACAGAAGAGCTCTGAAGAAGGAAAGACAGCGTACTTTCCGCCTCAAGAAAAGGGTGCAACAGATGATGAAATCAGCGAGAAGGGGAGCTACAGAAAGCTTGATCAGTTTAGATTTTTTACAAGAGCCAGTAAAGTCTTTTTTTGAATCACAATTGCGGAATGCGCCAGGGCGTAGAAGCGCAAGAGGAAGACGATGGGATTATGCAGACAAGATACTTCCCTTGTCCCTCTACCACAAGAGTCCCAGCACATATCAGTTGTACCAGAGCATATTCACACTTCCATCAATTTCATTGCTGCGTAGATGGTTGTGTAATGTTGAAGTAAGACCAGGATTTCCCACTAAGATCTTCGCGCTTTGGAAGGACAGGGTAGCAGGCATGTCAGAGAGTGATAGAGTCTGTATAGTCTCCTTTGATGAAATGAGTCTACGTACAGGCCTCTCGTACAATATTACAGAAGATTCAGTTGAAGGTTTTGAGGACTTTGGATCTCTAGGGAAGACGTCACGGCCTGCCAACCATGCTCTTGTTTTCATGGTTAGAGGCCTGTTTGGGAAATGGAAACAACCTGTGGGTTACTTTCTGTCGCGAGACTGCACAAGGGCGGACAAACTGCAAGCATTACTCAATGAATGCTTGCATAAGGTTAAGGCAATTGGACTACAGCCTAAGGCCGTGGTTTGTGACCAAGGCCCAAGCAATGTTCGGTTGTACAACAACTTGGGTGTGACAGAAAAACATCCTTTCTTCTTCCACGGGGGAGCCAAGATCTTTTGCCTGCATGACCCGCCACACTTGCTAAAAAACACCAGAACAAATTTGGAGAAGTTTGTTTTTGAGGTAACAGGAGAGGATGGCGGAAAGAAACATATCAAGTGGGCACATATTCGTGCATTTTATGAAATGGATTCACAGTTTCCCGTTAGGAAAGGCCATAAACTGACCAGAGCCCACTTTGCTCTGAACAGCTTCTCCAAAATGAGAGTCAACAAAGCAGCGCAGGTGCTCAGTCATTCGGTGTCAGCAGGCATGTTAACCTATTCAACTATGGGACAGTTGCCTGGGGGTGCTGCTTATACTGCGGATTTCATTCCAATGATAGATGGACTGTTTGATGCATTTAACGGCAGGTGTCTCAAGACAATAAAAAAAAATTGAGGAGGCCCATGTCTGAAAAATCGGCGCATTGGTCATTCTTTGAATCATGCCTGCCTGTACTGCAAAGCTTAAAAGTGCTTGGAGCGAAAAATGTATTGTTTGTCAAAGGATGGCGGCTTGCAATTTCTTGTATTACACAGCTGTGGCAGCACATAAAGGAAAATACAGACGCTTGTTTCATGCTCACATCCAGGGTTAATCAGGATGTTGTTGAGAATTTATTCACGACCATTCAGCGAAAGGGCGGATTCCGAGAAAACCCATCAGGGTTCCCTAACATCGGGAACAATCTTCCTGCATCTAGCCTGTCCAACCCCTTAAGAATTTTGTAAGTTTCTATAAGATCCCCTCTCAATCTCCTAAATTCTAGAGAGTATAAACCAAGTCTATCCAGCCTTTCTTCATAAGACAGTCCTGACATCCCAGGAATCAGTCTGGTGAACCGTCTCTGCACTCCCTCTATGGCAATAATGTCCTTCCCCAGATTTGGAGACCAAAACTGTACGCAATACTCCAGGTGTGGTCTCACCAAGACCCTGTACAACTGCAGTAGAACCTCCCTGCTCCCTAACTCAAATCCTTTTGCAATGAAAGCTAACATACCATTCGCTTTCTTTACTGCCTGCTGCACCTGCATGCCTACCTTCAATGACTGGTGTACCATGACACCCAGGTCTCGCTGCATCTCCCCCTTCCCCAATCGACCACCATTTAGATAATAGTCTGCTTTCCCGTTTTTGCCAGCAAAATGGATAACCTCACATTTATCCACATTATACTGCATCTGCCAAACATTTGCCCACTCACCCAGCCTATCCAAGTCACCTTCAGTCTCCTAGCATCCTCCTCACAGCTAACACTGCCCCCCCAGCTTAGTGTCATCCGCAAACTTGGAGATATTGCCTTCAATTCCCTCATCCAGATCATTAATATATATTGTAAATAGCTGGGGTCCCAGCACTGAGCCTTGCGGTACCCCACTAGTCACTGCCTGCCATTGTGAAAAGGACCCGTTTACTCCTACTCTTTGCTTCCTGTTTGCCAGCCAGTTCTCTATCCACATCAATACTGAACCCCCAATGCCTTGTGCTTTAAGTTTGTATACTAATCTCTTATGTGGGACCTTGTCGAAAGCCTTCTGGAAGTCCAGATACACCACATCCACTGGTTCTCTCCTATCCACGCAACTAGTTACATCCTCGAAAAATTCTATAAGATTCGTCAGACATGATTTACCTTTTGTAAATCCATGCTGACTTTGTCCAATGATTCCTCCACTTTCCAAATTTGCTGCTATCCCATCTTTAATAACTGACTCTAGCAGTTTCCCCACTACCGATGTTAGACTAACTGGCCTGTAATTCCCCATTTTCTCTCTCCCTCCCTTCTTAAAAAGTGGGGTTACGTTTGCTACCCGCCAATTTGCTACCCGCCAATCTTCAGGAACTACTCCAGAATCTAAAGAGTTTTGAAAGATTATTACTAATAATCTTTATAAATCTTGCTTAAACAAATTTAATTTTGTGAAATTCTACAATTAGATAACCCCACCATTACAGACCGATCTCATTCCACTCTCTGGTTATTGGGAAGACCAGACCCCGTTTATTGTGGAGAAACAACTCCATAGAAAAAAGAAAATAAGCACAAAAACTTTAAGTAACATTTCAGGGCTAGAGCAACTGTAATCTTCATATTGCTATTATTTTCCCAAATAGTGCAGATGTGAACAGTGTGATTACATGAATGTGATTAGATGAATGAATTACAGAGTGTGTGGAATACAAAATCAACTCAAACACAGCATATGAGCCATTAAAAAGAACTGATTTTAAAAACATTAAAAAAGAAAATTACCAGAGGCAAAATTTATAAACATTTTTTTCTTTAACAAGAATTAAGAGAATTATGAACTAACATAATTATGAATCTAACCCTATGTCACACACAAAAACTTCCCCGCAACGTTGATTACCCTGCGAGTCTGGTCGGGTCGGCTTGGTTCCAGTTTACACTAAATCTACTCAAACACAGCCTATGAACCATTTAAAAATAAATTATTTAAAAACATTAAAAAACCCACTATTACCAGAGTCAAATTGTATTCTTGACAAGAATGAACAGAGGTGAGAACTAACAGAATTACTCCTAAGATCCTATAACTGTGCTATAAGATTACATTGGATTACATTGCGAGTCGGGTCGGGTCGGGTCGGGTCGGTGGGATCAGGTTACTAAAATGGGCGGATGGAGAAAAACGCCCAGGATTCCCTCCGTAGCTACTACACGTCACCCATTGTATTCCGCAGGAGTGGCCCATCTTGCTCCGCTATAAGATCTTTGGTTCTCGCTGCTCCTGGCTTCACCTTCGTGACGTCGGGGCCTGGGGAGGGAGGCGGGACCTGTTCCCATTGGCCTCTTACGCTGCCTGTCAGTGGGGGGCGGGATCCGGTTGCCGGTCACATGATACGTGTCGGTACGTCACCATGGTCGAAGGGAGCTCAGCGCCTGGGAGCTTTTTCTTTCGTCACCTTATGCTATATAGTGGCTCGCCACTGCTGTACACATTGTTGTGCTATTGATGTGTTCAGTGTAAGGTCTGCAGTAGTGCATGGATTATCTATCCACCAATGGGTATTGCAGTAGGTGTTGCATTGTCTGGGTCACTCTGTGTACCACAGTTGCAGCTTGTTGTACCCTTGATGTAGCCCCATTTGTGCATTGTCACCCTTGACCACCCGACCCCGGTTCGTAGTCGGTTGAGACATCTCCAGTTCAGCCAGTGTTCATCAGCACCTGGTGGTAAGCCCTCTGCTGCTGGTGTGGTATGTGCCCATCTTGATTGAAATAGGGACAGTGCCAAGTCTGTTCTTCCACATCTGGAGGCGAGCTTCAGTTGCTGTTGTTTCCAATGGGGTGATGCTGGTTCGGAAGCTCTTACAGGATTTTAACCACCAAGGAGGGGCACATGGTTGTGTAATGGGTGTCAATCGTCTGTCAGTTGTTTCAGATGCTCTGTCCTACTTGCAACAGCTCTCCTGATGTCTGGGGGAGCGATGCCAGCCAGAGAATGGGCAGTGGAGGACAATTCTCTGGAAGCTTTTAAGAGAGAGATAGATAGAGCTCTTAAAGATAGCAGATAGCAGAAGGGATATGGAGAGAAGGCAGGAATGGGGTACCGATTGTGGATGATCATAGAAATGGCTATTGTCTAGCCAGAGAATTGGCAGTGGAGGACAATTCTCTGGAGGCTTTGTCCGTAGATTGGAGACAACCAGCAATGCTAGGGCAGGCGTATTCTGCAGCAGAGAAGCAGAGTGCTAAGGCTGTAGTACGTACTGTTGTTGGGTTGGTACCCTGTTTGGTGGTGGTGAGTTTGTTCAATATGTTGTCGCGGGTGCCCACCTTTGCTTTAGGTTTTTCCACATGTGCTTGAATGTTAAGCAGCGGTCGAGTGTGACTCCAAGGTAGACTGGGTTTGGGCAATGTGTTAGTGGGAGTCCGGACCATATGACGTGTAGTTGATGGTTACCCTCTTGGTTTGTCAGGTGGAATGCACAGACCTGTGTTTTGGATGGGTTGGCACGCAGCTGGTTTTCCTCACAATATGAATATAAGCCGGTGAGTGCCTCTGTCAGCGTTGTCTCAACATCTTGGAACTGTGTACCCTGTGCTGTTATACAGAGATCATCTGCATTGAAGAAAAGCTTAGTTACCAAGTCAGTTGGCTGGTCATTGGTGTAGATGATGTACAGGATCGGTACCAGAACACTTCCTTGAGGGAGGCCGTTCTTCCGTCATCGCCATCTTCTGCATTTCCCTCCTTTCTCGACAAAGAACCTTTGATTTTGGAGCATTGTTTGTATTAGCTCGGTTAGATGCAGATCTTTTGTCATCTCAAGGATCCTGTAGAGGAGTCGTTTGTGGTTGATAGTGTCATATGCTGCTGACAAATCAACAAACACTGCTCCCGTGATTTGCCCTTGTTCAAAGCCATGTTCGATATGTTGCGTTCGATTGAGGAGCTGGCTTGTTGTGGACATGCCTGGGTGGAATCCTGCCTGTTCTGGTATTAGGTTCATCTACATATGGAGCAAGGCAGTTGAGGACGAGTATCTCAAATAGTTTGTAGGTGTGGCAGAGTAGAGAGATGGGTCTATAACTCTTCGCCTCTGAGGGGTTCTTCCCTGGCTTCAGTAGTGCGATTACTTGAATCTGGCGCCAAAGCTTTGGGATGGTCAGATTGGCGGAGCATGAGTTGTAGAAATTTAGAAGCCACTCTCGTGCCTGGTCCAAAGTGCTTGATTTTCTCAGTGGACATGTCATCTATCCCGTCTGCTTTCCCATCTTTAAGAGTTGCGATACCGGCCTCTAGCCCTCCTGTTGTGAGTTTATGAAGTATTTATGGTGTATTTAGTGCGATCTAGTTTTTGCTTCTTGGTAGAGGTTGATGTCCAGATGGCCTTTAGTTGATAATATGTATGAGGTTTTGCAGAAGGAGCTATGTCCTGCTGCAAATGCATGCTTGGGATTGGTTGGGAAATGATGAGCTACAATAATGTTGCGAACTATGTTGCATGGTCTTCGTGCCGTTACTTGTGATTGGTCAAGGAGAGGAGCCTTGTCCAAACTGTTTATCTTGTATAATATTTCTTTACTTAATAGAATTGTTTCCCACTAAGTAGCGATGTTATAAAACCTACCTTCAGCGGCGCTGCAGATCTGCCACTGACTGTGTGTGTGTGCGTGACTCCGGAGCCTTTGAGGTGGGGGCTGGATTAAAATGCAGGTTTGTATTGCTTGTCGGAGAGGGGATTTCCTCTGGCTGCTAGTTGAAGAAGAAAAATCGATCGGACTTCCGTTCCCGTTTTTTTAAATTGCTGGACAATTTAATCGAGGGATTAAAGTAAAAGGTGACGTCTAACACCCTCAACGCCTTCAACATCACGGATCGCAAGTGTGCTATTAAAGTCCCCACCAAGGAGACACACTCTCCCCAATCAATAGTACTTAACAGAGCAGTCACCTCCTGAAGTAGGCCGGCCTGCATCGTGCCGGATCTAGGGGCATACACGTTAATGAAAGGCAACGGCATGCCATCCAGGCTCACGGCCAGATGGAGCAAACGTCCTGGCATAACTTGTTGCACTTTTAGAACATTTGGCAGGAAATTCTGGGCCAACAAAAAGGCCACCCCACTCGAATTTGAGCTGAGATGGCTCATGTAGACCCCCCTTCCCACTCCAGTCGCCAGGTAGGTTCATCACTCACAACGGTATGTGTCTCCTGCAGAAAACACACTGCAAATTTCCCCTCTCTAAGGACTGATTAAAGCTGAAATCTACAAAAACTCACACTACTTCCATTTGTTTAATGTGGCTATTGCAGGCACACTAGATTGAGAACCTCACACTCAAGACTCAAGGACTCAAGAACTGTCTCTCTGAGGAACTCCAAAAAGTCTCCAAACTGGTACATCTCAGAGTCAGGAAGATCACTATCCTTCTTGCCAAGCAAAGCCTCGTTAGTCTTAATCAAAGCTGTCAGATCAGCGCCCCGTCTTTTTGCAGCCTCCGTTTTTGTTCTGACGGTACGGCTTGTTCTTAGGAACTCTCGCACCTCACGGATAACACTTGCATGAGACACGGCCTTAGAGCCTGGGCACTCAGCCAACCCACTCGCACCTGAAAAAACAAACTCATCTGCACAGCGCTCAAGGTCATTGTCAGAAATCGAAAGACCAAAACTCTCTGAAAGTTCACTGACCCCACTACACGAACAGGCCTCGTCACTCACCCCCTCCTCCCGGCATGACACCACCCCCAGGATCAATGCCGGGGAAGGGTCCCGAATCCCCTGACCACAACAAGCAGCCCACTGAATTCTCTCTCCCTCTCCCCCACCCAAATCACACTAGGTTCTTGTTTTCACCCGACAAACAGTTTCCTTTATCATTGTCACCTTTTTACACATCTTTCATTCATTGTTATTTATTTCTCCACATCACCCTCTATATCTCTCGTTTCCCTTATCCCTAACCATTCTGAAAAAGAGTCGTCCCGAAATGTCACCCATTCCTTCTCCATAGATGCTGATTGTCCCACTGATTTACTCCAGCATTTTGTGTTCATCTTTATGTAATAGATGGATACAGGTGAGGGGGAGCGGGGTGATTGGCAGATGGCTGGACAAAGGCCAGAGATGGGAAGAACAGAAAAGGCTGTGAGTGAAGATGAGCAGAATGAAAAGCCAGGGAAAGGGATATTGGTGAAAGGGGAAGGGGAAAAGGGGGAAACGTGTCCCATTCAGGTGATGCACAGGGAAGAGAGAGGGAAAAAATGGGATGGACACAAAAGCTGGAATAAGTCAGAAAGTCAGACAGCATTGCTGGAGAAAAGGAATGGGTGACGTTTTGGGTCGAGACCCTTCTTCAGACTGAGTCAGTGAAGAGGGAGACTAGAGATATGGAAGGGTGAGGTGTAAAAATGACAGAACAAAGTATTATGTTATCCAAAAAAATGACAATGTTAATGGAAATGCCATTGTTAGCTGTGGGCTTGGTGAAATCAAGTTACAGACAATGAGCCTCAACAAGATGACTTTAAAGCTGGTATGACCGGTGGGGGAGGGATGGAGAGAGGGGGGATGTCAGGGTTACTTGAAGTTAGAGAAATCAATATTCATACTGCTATCAATAAAAGAGAGGTAGGTTGTTGGATAGTTAACTAAAATCAGAGAATGACATTTCTCAACTCAAACAAAATTTGACAAGGAGCCAAGTGTCCCAACCTGAAATATTGCCCATATTTTCCCCCAGTACTTTTTGCCTATATTTGGCTGACAAAAGGAACTGCAGATGCTGGTTCATGCACAAAAAGGCACAAGGTGCTAGAGGCAGCATCTGTGGAGTACATAGATAGGTGGCGTTTCGCAGAGTGCTAGAGCAACTCAGCGGGTCAGGCAGCATCTCTGGTTAACGTGGATAGATGACGTTTCAGGTTTGAAGAAAGTTCGTGACCCAAAAAACGCCCCTATCCATGTTCTCCATAGATAAACACAAAATGCTGGAGTAACTCAGCGGGACAGGCAGCATCTCTGGAGAGAAGGAACCTTCTTCAGACTGAGTCACAGAAGACGGAGACACAGAGATAAGGAAATGGAAGGTGTTACTCCAGCACTCTATCTGAATGGTGTCAGGTTAGGAAAATGAGAAGTACAACGAGACCTGGGTGCCCATGTACATCATCACTGAAAGTAAGCATGCAGGTACAGCAGGCAGTGAAGAAACCTAATGGCTTGTTGGCCTTCATAATGAGAGGAGATGAGTTTAGGAGCAAAGAGGTCTTTCTGCAGATATGCAGGACCCTGGTGAGACACCTGGAGAATTGTGTGCAGTTTTGTTCAACTAGTTTGAGGAAGGTCGTTCTTGCTATTGAGGGAGTGCAGTATAGTTTCACCAGGTTAATTCCCTGGATGGCGGGAATGACATATGATGAAAGAATGGGTCGACTAGGCTTGTATTTGCTGGAATTTAGGATGAGTAGGTATCTTATAGAAACATTTTAAATTCTTAATGGATTGGACAGTGTAAATGAAGGAAACATGTTCCCGATGTTGGGGATGTCCAGAACCAGGGGTCACGGTTTAAGAATAAGGGGTAGGGCATTTAGGACTAATATGAGGAAAAACATTTTTACCCAGAGAGTTGTGAATCTGTGGAATTCTCTGCCACAATTCACTAGATGTATTCAAGAGAGAGTTGGATTTAGTACAAAGGGCTAATGGAATCAAGGGATATGGGGAGAAAGCATGAATGGGGTACTGATTGTGATTGATCAGCAGTGATCATATTAAAAATAAATTGGATAGGCATATGGATGAGAAGGGAATGGAGGGTTATGGTATGAGTGCAGGCAGGTGGGACTAAGGGTAAAAAAAAAAATGTGTTCGGCACGGACTTGTAGGGCCGAGATGGCCTGTTTCCGTGCTGTAATTGTTATATGGTTATATGAATGGCGGTACTGGCTTGAAGGGCCGAATGGCCTACTACTTTTTCTTGTGTATGCCGTGTGCAGCCTAAAGTTGTAGATCAAGGATACACATCCAGGCCAGGACAGCATCAATTTCTGGGTGGATGACTTTGATGCCACCAGGGAAAAGCCTCAGAGAGCAGTCATTCACGATGTGTGGGATAGGCTGGTGTCTGCAGTCGCAAGCAGGGCTGTCTGTCATCCCCCACTTAGCCATTGCTAGCGACGGAGGTCAAAACCCGGTGGTTTCACTGTGAGGTCTGTGATGACCTCTCTGTTGTTGGTGTTGACATCTTTCCAGGCTCAGTCTTGGAGTCAAAGTCTTCCAGGGATTTAATGGAAAACCAGAAGTGTTTGCGGGACTTCAGAGCATGTTGGGCAGATTGCATACTCCTGTACCTAATGTCTATGTTTCTATGTAAAAGTTATTCACTCCACATCACCATCTACAGTGGCTTGCAAAAGTTTTCATACCCCTTGAACTTTTCCACATTTTGTCACGTTACAACCACAAACGTAAATGTATTTTATTGGGATTTTATGGGATAGACCAACACAAAGTGGTGCATAATTGTGAAGTGGAACGAAAATGATACATGGTTTTCAAATTTTTTTACAAATAAAAAGCTGAAAAATGTGGCGTGCAGAAGTATTCAGCCCCCCTGAGTCAATACTTTGTTGAACCACCTTTCGCTGCAATTACAGCTGCAAGTCTTTTGGGGTATGTCTCTACCAGCTTTGCACATCCAGAGACTGACATTTTTGCCCATTCTTCTTTGCAAAATAGCTCAAGCTCAGTCAGATTCGATGGAGAGTATCTGTGAACAGCAATTTTCAAGTCTTGCCAGAGATTCTCAATTAGATTTAGGTCTGGACTTTGACTGGGCCATTCTAACACATGAATATGCTTTGATCTAAACCATTCCATTGTAGCTCTGGCTGTATGTTTAGGGTCGTTGTCCTGCTGGAAGGTGAACCTCCGCCCCAGTCTCAAGTCTGTTGCAGACTCTATCAGACTCTATTAGGACTCATTTTAGCAACCAGCCCCCGCCATCTTGTTCCGCCATCTTGTTCCGCCATCTTATTCCGCCATCTGCTTCCGGCCAAAGATCTGATTTTTGCTTCCACCTCCGCTCCCGTATCTTCACTTTGGTCTTTGAATTTGACCATGCCGTCCACATCTACGAGTGTTGCCTACTGCTCTGCGCTAAATTGTTCCAATCGCCAATGTAGGCAACCCGACTTATCTTTCTTCAGGTTCCCCGTTAAAGAGGAAAGGTAAGAGAACTTTTATTACTTATGTTGCATATAGAAAATCTTATTTTGCCTGTACAATCTCACTGTAGTTAGATCATAGAGCTCAGATAGTCGAGTCTTCATGGCAGCAAACTTGTAAAAATCTTTCTACCTCTCTGTTATTTAATGCAGAATAAGCACATATTGACTCTGTTGTACACTGACAATTTTAGTGCCCCCTGATCCCTTTAGCCACAAGGGCCACATCTAACTACCTCTTAAATCTAGCTAATGAGCTGGCCTCAACTGCCTTCTGTTGCAGAGAATTCCACAGATTCACCACTGTGTGTAAAAAAAAGATTTTCTCATCTCGGTCCTAAAAGATTCCCCCTTATCCATAAATTGTGACCCCTTGCTCTGGACTTCCCCAACATTGGGACTAACCTTCCTGCATCTAGCCTGTCCAACCCCGTATGAATTTTCTTCTCAGGAGCATTTCCCCAATAGCACCCCCTCAAGAGCTTTTTCTTTCTGCCTCTGTTATTTAATGTAGAATAAGAACATATTGACATATTCCAAACGGCATTTCGTTTGGACCTCAAGGGGTCCAAATGACAATTAAATTGAATCTTGAATCTTGAATCTTGACAGTGGGTGCAGAATACCCGCCGACATGATCTCCTACATCGAACTGCGGCGTATTTGTCACATAACTGCCGTCTTTGTTCTGAGCATTTCCAACTTAGCCAGTTTTCCAACAAGCAGACCAAGAACAGGCTAGTTTGGGATGCAGTTCCAACGCTCTTTGACATCCCTAACCCTCTGAAACAACTGTATACTCAACGCAGGATACTTGAGAGGAATAATGAGAACCTTCCATCTTCACCGAAGCCTTCAAAGCAGCAAAGGGGCAAGTAATTTTTAAATAAAATTTAATTTCTCTCTTTTGCAAAATCTATCCCAATGTAATATCCTAACTGATACAATTGTCAGTGGCACAATATGAAATGTCATGTATGGCACTAACATTTTCATGTGTGAGATCTTTCAGAACATTCCAGAGCTAACGCCGGAACGCCGCTTGCCAACCGTGTGACTCGGTGGCATGCGAACACCAGCCGTGGTGAGAGAGGAGCGGTCAAAGAGGGGCCGTGACTGGGACCGGAGCAGCAGACAGCCGCACTGAGCAATGCATCCTGGGACAAAGTTTCGCGCAAGATCACTATTTTACTTACAATTATTTAGCATGAATTGGGTATCTCACATTGATTTAAAATTAGAATTACCAGTGGATGCAAATTTATTTACATGTATATGCTAAATCCATTTCATTTGTATAGCTCTTTTAAGCCCTTACTCTTTTTTTTTCCCTCGGCAGTGTCACACAACATACCGACCGGCCGACCATTGTTACTGCTTAGCTGCGGACCGGGTTCGTGAGGAAGGACTTCAATTCACACCAGATGCAACTCACAGAGTGTCACACAACATACAGGCCGACCATTCTTACTGCTTAGCTACGGACCAGATTGGTGAGAATGTTATTCAATTCACACCAGTTGTAAATCACAGAAGAGCTCTGAAGAAGGAAAGACAGTGTACTTTCCGCCTCAAGAAAAGGGTGCAACAGATGATGAAATCAGCGAGAAGGGGAGCTACAGAAAGGTTCATCAGTTTAGATTTTTTACAAGAGCCAGTAAAGTCTTTTTTTGAATCACAATTGCGGAATGCGCCAGGGCGTAGAAGCGCAAGAGGAAGACGATGGGATTATGCAGACAAGATACTTCCCTTGTCCCTCTACCACAAGAGTCCCAGCACATATCAGTTGTACCAGAGCATATTCACACTTCCATCAATTTCATTGCTGCGTAGATGGTTGTGTAATGTTGAAGTAAGACCAGGATTTCCCACTAAGATCTTCGCGCTTTGGAAGGACAGGGTAGCAGGCATGTCAGAGAGTGATAGAGTCTGTATGGTCTCCTTTGATGAAATGAGTCTACGTACAGGCCTCTCGTACAATATTACAGAAGATTCAGTTGAAGGTTTTGAGGACTTTGGATCGCTAGGGAAGACGTCACGGCCTGCCAACCATGCTCTTGTTTTCATGGTTAGAGGCCTGTTTGGGAAATGGAAACAACCTGTGGGTTACTTTCTGTCGCGAGACTGCACAAGGGCGGACAAACTGCAAGCATTACTCAATGAATGCTTGCATAAGGTTAAGGCAATTGGACTACAGCCTAAGGCCGTGGTTTGTGACCAAGGCCCAAGCAATGTTCGGTTGTACAACAACTTGGGTGTGACAGAAAAACATCCTTTCTTCTTCCACGGGGGAGCCAAGATCTTTTGCCTGCATGACCCGCCACACTTGCTAAAAAACACCAGAACAAATTTGGAGAAGTTTGTTTTTGAGGTAACAGGAGAGGATGGCGGAAAGAAACATATCAAGTGGGCACATATTCGTGCATTTTATGAAATGGATTCACAGTTTCCCGTTAGGAAAGGCCATAAACTGACCAGAGCCCACTTTGCTCTGAACAGCTTCTCCAAAATGAGAGTCAACAAAGCAGCGCAGGTGCTCAGTCATTCGGTGTCAGCAGGCATGTTAACCTATTCAACTATGGGACAGTTGCCTGGGGGTGCTGCTTATACTGCGGATTTCATTCCAATGATAGATGGACTGTTTGATGCATTTAACGGCAGGTGTCTCAAGACAATAAAAAAATTGAGGAGGCCCATGTCTGAAAAATCGGCGCATTGGTCATTCTTTGAATCATGCCTGCCTGTACTGCAAAGCTTAAAAGTGCTTGGAGCGAAAAATGTATTGTTTGTCAAAGGATGGCGGCTTGCAATTTCTTGTATTACACAGCTGTGGCAGCACATAAAGGAAAATACAGACGCTTGTTTCATGCTCACATCCAGGGTTAATCAGGATGTCGTTGAGAATTTATTCACGACCATTCAGCGAAAGGGCGGATTCCGAGAAAACCCATCAGCAAAGGAATTTTGCTGTGCTTTATGAATGGTCATGGTAGCTGAACTGATAAAGCCATCTCTAAGTGCAAACTGTAAACCTGACGATGCTAAATTTCTCTTATCACTGCAAACACTGATAAAAGACAGAGTCAAGAAACCATCTCCATCTATCTCCCATCACAATAGGGCACAACAGAACACTGTATTTTGCAGCACGTCACTTGATCTCCCGGAAGAGAACACACTGGCTTACACCGCAGGCCACATCTGCCATAGATTCCTCACCCCACATGAACTGATCTCAAAATGTCACATATGCAGAGTTCTGCTACGACCTGATACAACCTTAGTTGATCCTGCCCTCATATTCATCCACCATAAGGCATATGACACATCGACATCAGACTTCGGCTCCCTGATGGTGCCTTCAGAACAGTTTCTCGCATTCTGTCAGGTGTGCGAGAAAGTGTTCCGCACAGAATTCGACAATGCTAACATGACCAGGAACAACATCTCCAATCTAATAAATACAGCGATACACAATAGTAAGGAATACAAGGACATGAACTTATGCTGCCAGAGAGTCAAGGCGCGAATTGTAGCTATCTTTGTCAGTGTCCACATACATTATGGACTCTAATTCAAGAATAGAGACCTGCAGGTCCTGACCATTAAAAGGAAGTATAGGAAAGTTCTAAAAGTGACGCATAAGTAAAGTACATGATGTCAAATTATTTATTGATGAAATGTCAGAAATAAAGTGTTGACCATTGATTAGTATTATGAATTATTTAAAATTGAGTGGGTAGGTGCAATATACTGCTAATATGCCGTTATGAGATATTCACATTAAAATCTTACCATGTATGACAGAATGAAAGGTGTTATCCTTGCTTGTTTATGGATCTTGCCTTTGAATTATTAAATTGAGTGGGTTAGTGCAATGTTGGTTCCATATGCTGCTAATGTGTCGTTATCAGATATTCCGTGTTAAAAAGACAAATAAATCACAATAAAAGCGAAAAGATGCCTATGTTCTTTCCACAGCGTGCGGGGCAGCCTGACCCGGATCAGCACGGCCAAAACACCAGAGTGAAGTTGCGGGGAGGTTTACAATGTTTTACAATGTTTATTATTTAATGTCCCTTGTCTGGTCTGAAATAAAGTTCAACATTGGATATAAAAATCAGAATAAATATAATTTTGTGTGTTACATGATTATATACATCTATATCACATTCATGTATGTGTGTTCCTTCCAGCACAATCTAGTCAGTTGTATGCTCGCTGAATAAAACCATCCTTAAGTTATACATCATTTTTAAATCTTGCTTAAACAAATTTAATTTTGTGAAATTCTACAATTAGATAACCCCACCATTACAGACCGATCTCATTCCACTCTCTGGTTATTGGGAAGACCAGACCCCGTTTATTGTAGAGAAACAACTCCATAGAAAAAAGAAAATAAGCACAAAAACTTTAAGTAACATTTCAGGGCTAGAGCAACTGTAATCTTCATATTGCTATTATTTTCCCAAATAGTGCAGATGTGAACAGTGTGATTACATTAATGTGATTAGATGTGACAGAGATGTGACAGAGGCCCAGGACCATTGGTGAGCAGTGGAGGAGGGTCAGGACGGTGAGTACTTAAATCGGGCGCGGGGCTTGTTTTTCACAGAGGCCCAGGACCGTTGGTGAGCAGTGGAGGAGGGTCAGGGCGGTGAGTATATAAATCGGGCGCGGGGCTTGTTTTCACAGAGGCCCAGGACCGTTGGAGAGCAGTGGAGGAGGGTCAGGGCTTTTACCGAAATCCGTAACGTTCCACACTCCATAGGGAGGGTTCTGGTGGAAGCCGCTGATTGGTGGAAGCAGACTAGAGGAAGCAGCTGATTGGGTGCAACCTCAGGTTAGCATTTGTGCTTTCTGGCTAAAGGTACAGTGCTTTAGTAAAGGTACAGTGAGTTAAAGGTGCAGTGCTTTTAGTAAAGGTACAGTGAGTTAAAGGTGCAGTGCTTTAGTAAAGGTACAGTGAGCCAAGGGTACAGTGGTTCTAAAGGTACAGTGCTTTTCGTTTATATAATAAAGGGCAGTTTAAAGGTCACAAGGGAGCAGCTGTTGTGAGTCAGATACCTGCTGATTTCTCCCAGCAGTTTCTATTGTATTATACTGGTATCAGATCCAGGGTAAGGCGGGAGAATGACAGTCAGAGCAGTGTACTGTTCTGGATGTCAGATGTGGGAGGTCAGGGTGTCTGATGGCCCTCCAGACGTCCACATCTGCACCAGGTGCAGCGAGATGGGGCTCCTAAGGGACCGTATTAGGATCCTGGAGCAGCAGCTCGATAACCTCTGTCTGATCAGGGAGAGTGAGGAGGTCATAGAGGGGAGTTATAGAGAGGTGGTCACTCCAAAACCACGGGAGAGAGACATGTGGGTCACGTTAAGGAAGGGCAAGGGGCAGAGGCAGGAACGAGTGAGTACTCCAATGTCGGTACACCTCGCAAATAAGTACTCCTGTTTGAGTACGGATGGGGGGTGACAGCCTACCCGGGGGTAGTGACAGCGGACGGGCCTCCAGCACAGAGACCGGCCCTGTTGCTCCAAAAGGTAGGGAAAAAAAGAGGGCAATAGTAATTGGGGACTCTATTGTTAGGGGGTCGGATAGGCGATTCTGTGGACGCAGTCGGGAGACCAGGATGGTGGTCTGCCTCCCTGGTGCCAAGGTCTCGGACGTGTCTCAACGCGTCCAAGATATCCTTAAATCAGAGGGAGAGGAGCCTGAGGTCGTGGTACATATAGGTACCAATGACATAGGTAAATAAAGGGAAGAGGTCCTGAAGGGAGGATTTAGGGAGTTGGGAGGAGAGTTAAGAAAAAGGACCAAAAAGGTAACAATCTCAGGATTACTGCCTGTGCCACGCGACAGTGAGAGTAGGAATGGAGCGAGGTGGAGGATAAATGCGTGGCTGAAAGACTGGTGCAGAGGGCAGGGATTCAAGTTCCAGGATTATTGGGACTTCTTTTGGGGAAGGTGGGACCTGTACAGAAAGGATGGGTTGCACTTGAACCCGAGGGGGACCAATAGCCAAGCGGGGAAATTTGCAAAGGCAGCTGGGGAGACTTTAAACTAGAATGGTTGGGGCGAGGGACTCAAATAGCGAAAGGTAGTAGACAGAATGGGAGGCAGGAAGCAGAAATGGGAAGCACTCGGACACAAGAGGAGAAAGAAAAAAAAAA